>NC_088171.1:90126411-90313911 GCF_028769735.1 Zonotrichia leucophrys gambelii | reverse complement strand
TCCAGGAGGAAGGATGTGGCCTCAGTGGGAAAGTGTGTCAGGAGAGGTAAATGTGTCTGCTTTTGTTCATTGCTGCCCAGGCGCCCTTTGTGAGCATTTGGAATGTATATCACCCTTTTTTTGGTATGCTTTTGCGTATTAATATTGTTTCTGTTACTGTTGATCTTTCATTGCCATTTCCAATAAATTGTTTTTATCTCAACCTATGAGGTCTATCTGATCATCCTCCTCTCTCACCAGAATGGGAGGGGATGGCTCATGGTTTTCATTTTAGTAGGAGTACTAAGCTGGGGAATACCATTTCTAAACCATGACAACAATACATAACAGGAAAAAAAGTCACAGAAAATTCTACTCTGCTTTTGTTCAGTACTCCCTGTATCTATAGCATGAAGTCATCCTAACTGGCCCTGTCTGCAAATCTGGTACTGGGGGCTCATCTTCATTTGGTTATTTGTTGTAGTGTCCTGGATCCTTGAAATTTTTTTTTTTCCTTTTTCACCACTGAAAACTCCTGGAGGAAACAAACATAGTAGACTCTTGACTTTTTTGTGCTTCTTGATAGGTCAGTAGGTCGAAAAACTATTGGTAACATGAAAATTTGCTGTTTCTTTTTCTCTTCAAATGAAAACATTTCATCCACATTCCTGATTTACTGGTCGTTTGATCTCATATTATTCATACTATGCTTAAGAAAACCTATGCTTGAGTGTAGGAAATATGCTAATGGTTCCTTTAAAGATCTCACACAGCTCTTTCAGTAATGGTCACCAAGTTTACAGAAATGTCTTCTGTTGCAGTGAACTGGTCATATGCCAAGCGTGATATTCTTGGAATTATGCCAAGCATGATATTCTTGGAAATGCTTCTACTCTGTCATCAGAGCCTAACTGATTGAGCTGGGACGTGCTAAGGTTGTGAATGGGCTTGAGTTTTCTGCCTCCAGTGAGCACCCAGCCTGGGCAATTCTTATGATAGGCAGGTTTGGTTCAGAGACATGGGTCAAACTCATGCTAACTTTACAGTATATAGAAAGATGCAGTGCTGCACATTGGTAAAATAACATGAATTTTGAAGTCTTACAGGGGTTCCCAATTGATACAGTTTTCTTTCAGAAAGAAGTTAGTTCCTGGAGGATTTGAGTGCTCAGAACATCAAAACTCGATTTATTTTTCTTTCTATGTATCAATACATGGCCAACATGAAACTTACCCCCAGTGAGGAAAACTGCTAGGCAGTCAGAAATTCAAGGTCAGGGTGTACCCCAAATACACAATGTAGTTTTATTAAAATTGTTCTAGTACTTTGGCTTTTGTGCATTTTGTTTATTTACTTGATATTGCAGTAGTTAAGTTTGATGTTTAATTACACACTGGACATGAACATACAGGGGAAAAAAGAAGCCCAAACCCTATGCACTAAGTCCACAGGATTTAAAGTAAGGAAAATAATCCAAAGTAAGAGCATCAGCTAATGCTTTCACTTCAGGCTTAGATCATGCTCTTGTATTTGACACTACAGAAGTTTGAGATTGATGTTACATGCCACATGGGCTACAATAAGTGCAATGGAAAGAGATAAGGATGGCAGTCTCGGCTACATATTTCCATTATCTTGTGGATTAGAAATGGGCAGACCTCTAAAAGCCTGATTTTTGGTGGGACAAGAGACCAAGGTACTGATCAGCATATGTATATGTAGACACATATATACACTATTTCTCATATATTTGTATTAACAGTTGCTAAGGTTTGTTCAATAAAGTGTGGCCTACTAGAAGCTAGAATCTGCAAGAATCTTTGACTATATAAAAAACATTTTGACCTAAAGTATTTGAAAATGACTGTCCATATTTGAAAAGATTTACGACTTTTTAAATTTTGCTTTTAATGATGTTTTCACAGCTACAGGTTTTCTGTTGTGGGTTTTGATTTTCTTTTTATTTGTTGTTAGTTTATTTTGATTTTCTCCACCTTGGCTTTCATTTTAATTTGGATAAAGGAACTTTTTCTCTAATTGACGGAATCTCCTATAATTTGCTTGTCACTAATGCAACAAAATTCTCTAGACTGACAATTTTGTTGGGACTCAGTGACTGACTCCTACAGTATTCTGTGACAAAACATTATTAAGCTCTGTTGCGATGATTAGTGGTATGGCAGTGTTTCTTCACAAGCAGCAAATGGTGTGTGTGTATCTGAAATAAGAGGATTTAACTCTGTTTTTCATGTGGACCCTGGTCTTTGGGCACTGCTAGAATTTCAGTCTATAATAGTTCTGAAAATAACTTAGTTATTATTGTTATGCTTTGTATATAAACAGCACATCAGAAATCTACACAAGCATTTAAGCCCTGAACTTCTGTTAATTCTGATGAAAATAAGGCTACTAAAAAGACTTTGTGGTGCAGCCCTTATGGAGGCACAGTAAGAATCCCCAGGCAAAGAGCAGTTGCCCTGGAGACATACTTAAATCCTTATATCATATATCAATCCAATTGCAAATAATCTGTCTTCACATGTCAGTTATTAATTCACTTTTTTTTTTTTTTAATAATCAGAGAAGAAAAGCCGTCTGGAGAAATGTCTTTAATAAAAAAAATTGACTGTATTTTATTTATTCCCAAGGTGGTCATTTTAATAGGACGTAGTCCAGGAAGTCTGAGGAGGTTTTTAGAAAGGTTATCAAACAAGAGCTGCTATGAATTTAATTCATACTTCACACAAGCCTTGAGAGAAATCCACTGTGCTAGTGGAGAGTGAATAATTAACATTTTTGATGTGCGACTGAATGAGACTACCTCTTCTAGTCAGTCTGTGCTGGGTGAAGCTGTTACAGCAAACTGATTGCCGATAGAGTGAGTGCTCTAATGCCACATCCAGATCCTGGTGACAGGGCCATGAAGCCAAGAAGCTGCTGGTAAAGGGGAATGGCAAGAGAGGAGGGAAGACTGACACACTTCCCAGAAGACTGCGTAGTGGTGGCATCCCTCCTCATTCACAGACATTTTAGATCTGCACAGGTGGGCAGGGCTTTTCCAACTCATGGCATGTCATTCATCTCAAAGAACAGTCCTTGAAAGTCTTGAAGTTAATTCATGATCTTCTTGCTAGTTTAATGGTAGGCTTTTATTTTCATCCAAGTTGAACATTTTTCTTCAACTAAAAGTCTAAAAGCACTCGGTAAGCACGTAGGAGACAAAATGCCTGAGAAAAGGCTAAAACACTCTGCATCATAAACACCATCCTCATCATGATTTTATTCTTACTGTCCGTGTTGGGATCAGCCCTTAGTCTTCCATAGAAAATCCTAATTGTCTTTTCTCCATTTTTGGTAAGACTAGGAAGAGGTAAGACTAATCTGATGAATCAGAGGGATTTAGAGAAGACATGAAGCTCCTTTTTATATTTTAAAAGAATACAAGTATCAGAATAAAAATTCTAAAAAAGAACTGGTACTTGAAGACAGAATCTTGTGAAGTAGGGTCTGTAAATTTTTTTGCAGTTATAATGAAACTTCTACAATCTTAAAATACCCTTTTTCAGAACTTACCTTGCAATTGATCTTAAACACATTTTGAGCCTGAAGAAAGGGGAACATTAAAGTTAAAACCTTGTCCAGAACAATATCTCTTTCAAAGAATTTTTCTCGATACTTCTTGTGACTTAGTTTTGGGTAAGACGTGCTTTCTGGATAAAAGAAGCAGAACACTTTCATTCATGCCATTTCATGCTCTTTTTGTTCTACAAATGATTTATATTGTGTGCATGTGCATGTAGTGCACAGCAGATAGCATATCTATAGTGCCCCATTACCTGTGCTGCCCAGGAGCTCAGGCTTCACAGCAAAATAGGGGTGGAATGACACAACGTGACAATACCTTCCACAGCAAAGCACAGCAGGCTTTGCTTTACAGGCTATATCACAAAGTGGGGTTTGCAGCAGAAGTTGTGAAGCACAGTGGTAGATCACTGCTGGTTGAACAGAAGAGCCTAACACAAGAACACAAACTGGGTTCACTTTGTAAGGAAGGAGAGACTGCATTGAGAATGTGGCAAGCTACTGCTTCTACCACAGTGCTTGGATGGTAAAGCTTGGACAGCTGTAGTTGTGCAGAGTAGCATGAAAATGACAGAATCCCAGCCACTGCATGGTCTGGTTTGATGTACTGATGATATGACTATCCAGTAATGCTGCTCTTTTCCTTGCCATAATGCAGCGCTGACTGCATAATGCAGCAGGACACGGCAGTGACTGCGCTTCATGGCAGTGCAGACATTGCAGTGCACTGATTCTTTTTGGTTTTCTTTGCGTTCTGTAAACTGACACTACTTCTCTTTCATGAATTTTCTCATTTACAACTTGGTTCACTGATTTCACTTAGCCCATACGCATCCTTTACACATAGAAAAACAAAAGGGAAATGTTATTTAGAAAGAGAAGCCTGTAGCTAGCATGCTGAAGAGTGATTCCGTATTAATTTCACAACCACATCACTTGCTGTCTAAATTGCATTGCCATCTCTCATTCACAAAAGAAGAGCAGAGATAGCCTTCTGTTTTATTTCCCCGAGCTGTTTTTTGAAGGCCTGTGGCACTGTATTCAGAAGTTTTACTTGTAGATTTTGGGTTCACCTTTGTTGTGTTTTAAACAGTCGCTCCGCTTTGGTTTGGTTTGTTTTTGTGGGGTTTTGTGGTTTTTTGTTCTTTTTCTCTCTAAGACTGAGAAGCAGTTTGGTAGTATTTATCAGAAATTTCACTGAAAGCCTCAGTGTCCCCAGGCTAGCGCACTGACGATTTAATGCGAAGGAGAAAAGTTGAATAATTTGATTTTTAAAATATAAACTAGATTATCACCAGTTTAGATTAGATGCACAATAGGAAAGCATGCTGTAGTTTAGGAACAACATAAATCAAGCAAACCACTTCTGTATTAATCTTGCCATCTACAAATGCTTCAAATAAAATATTTAATCTCTGTGCATAGGTGAATGCCATCTTATTATAAGTGCAGAATGAGTGTTCTGGAAGAAAAAAACAAAAACATTTAACAAATTCACAAAATTTAATTGCTATGGGTTTGCATGAGTACCATGTGACTCAGAGATGTAAAACTGCACATTTGCAGTTTTCCTCTTATATCCACTGCTTTTGGACAACTATCAGTCAATGGAGAGGATACAGTCTTAGTCCTCCACACCTGTATAAGGCTTAGTGTCACCTTGAGTGCCATGACCATACCAGAGAGAAAGCTACCAATGCTTGTATTGAACATTATGTTATGTATTTCATGGGTGAAAGGACCAAGTATCACTCGCAGTCTAGGGTCGGGGTTTTTTTCTGTTAATCATAGTACATATAACAATTAATAGGACAAAAAACTGCTGATTGTCATTTTTGTAACCCTCTTAACCAGCACTATATCTTGTCCCCATTTTACAGATGAATAACTTGAACAACTAGAGTACTTGTCATTGGAAGTCTGAATCAGAGCTGGGAAATAGATATGGGTACTCCCAAATTAGGGCTTGAGCATTCAAAAGGCACTTGGGTTTGACATACATTAAGAACAAAAGTACATTGGGCCACTTGCATCATGAAAGCTTTTTCTTCCAAATGCAACCTAGTAGTGCGGACTCACATTTTATTCCAGGACTTGCTGTAGTTCCTGGTGCCCACAAAGAATAAAAATGGAAAAGCTGCAATGGCCCTCATCTCTCAGAGACAGGCTGTATGACATGATGTAGGTAACACAGTTTCTACTGTATGTTACTTAGCATACAAGCTCTTAATATTTTTCATCTTAACAAAGAACATACTTTTCTAGCATTATCAGTATATAATTTTAATAAGTAGAGCTACATTTTCAAAATTTGTGGGAAAAAATCCCCTATTAAGCATTTGTTCAGACACAACATAAACCACAGGATGTGCTTTTCCTCTTTTCAGAGTCTGTAGGCAACTGGTTAAAAAATTTTGCTACTTAATAAGTACAAAACAAACCACCTGTGCATGAGATATGCTGAAAACAAATGAATTAATTTTACTAAAAGCAAATGAATAACTGTGGTTCTGAGCAAAATCTGTTTTGGTCAGAATAATTCCACTGCTCTCTGCTTGCCAATGTTGCTGCCACGCACTTGGGTTCCCTGGAATGAGGCCATCAATTTCAACAGTGTAGAATGAAAAGCTGAAGCAAGAAGTGCAAATAAGCATACTGTGCTTTTGAAGAGGTGATCCAAAAAGCCTGGGAAATGGAAAATAGTTGTTATTATGTACTTGTTGTAGATAAAGCAATATATGTTACAGTGTCCTAGAGAGTTAACCCATGTGTGAAACCAGGAAGGGAAACTACTTTCAGATAAAGGGTCCCTTTCTAAGCTCTGTGAAGTTCTACCCCTGCATTTTTATATGTTCCTGTGTTTATCCACCCAAGTAAGCAGCAGGAATGACTTCTGAGTTATGTGGAACCACCCTTGTGCAGCTACAGGTCCTCTGGCTTTGATCCTGGAAACTGACATAAGGTAATGGGGTCTATACATTGGAAAAGCAGGTGGAACTAAGTTCTTCTGCAACATAAGGATTCACTTTTGTTGACTAAATCTACTAATTTCAATAGAGAAAGTCTATTGTGGAAGGTGATGGGATTAAAAAAAAATAGACATTGGTAACAAAACTGCGTATTAATTTAGATGACAGCATCATAAAAGGGAACTGAAAAAAATAATGTGAAATAAAAGGAAGTATTTTGCTTATGCACTTTAAGCCAGATATTTACACTGGCTTGTCCATTATCATATTCATTATTGTATTTATTTTGCATCGATTATTCATAATGATCAACTATGAATGTATTCCTGTTTAAATTTTATGAATGGTTAATACCCTACAATACTGTCTCATCCATATTTTTTCTTTTTGGAGCATAATGATAATACTCCATACAAAATGAGAAACAGGTATAGTACTTAATTTTTAGAATGCATCAAGAAAATAAAATGTCTTTGAATGAAAAGATCCAAATAAATGTGTCTCATTTCAATTATTTTGGAAAGTGGTCTTTACAGTTCTACCAAAAGTAAATTTTTGGTATTTCAGACCAAAATAATAATCTCAGCAGTTTTGGTGTGAGAGTGATTAAGCTCATTTTTATACTTGTGGTATTTTTTTATATCTGGAATTGAATCACAGAAATGGTAACTAGAGAATATTATAATTAAAAGAAAGCCTAAGAAAGCTAAGATGGAAATGACAGGGCTCAGATATCAGGAAGGACTCAGATATAAAAAGTAAACATTTATACATCTGTTTCCCACAGGCTGACAAAAGTCCCTCTTTGATGTTGGATTGGTGCTCTATCTTTCAGAAATCTATCAAATATATTAAACCAGAGTCACCAGTATACTAGCCATAATTTTGGGAGAAGTTACGGAAGAAGTTATGCTGTAAAAAAACAAAAACAGAAAAACCCCAAAAAACCAAAACAAGTGGAAAGTGAGTCAGATAATAAACAAATTATTTCAGATTGCTCACAAAGCAGCCTTTCATAGCACCATTGGCAAGAAGCTGTTTAACTTAACTCATTAAACAACACATAACTTAGAACGCTTCAAGAATCTTCAGTACTCAAGGATCTCGCCTAAAATAATAGATTTACAATCAGTTTATGACCTTCCCAGCTTTCACGTCCTCTGTTTGTCTTGCTTGTGTTCTGTTAAACAAGAAAAGTGTTGTGACCCATAATTGCAGGCAGATTCACAGCAGGTTTTGAGGAGCTTTTTTTGCCGCGGTGTCCGAGCTGTCTCCATCTGCTGCTGTCTTGTGTGCTCCCCACAGGGGGACCTGGCTAATTTTTCAGTCAATTAGCAGAAGGGTTGCTTTTTGTTCTCCAAGTGCACCCCCCTGGGCTCCTCTTACACCCTGGACACACTGTTCAGATGTTGAGAGTTTTCAAAAAGCATATCATATTATTTTTTTTCTACTGACCTTTGTGACATTGTTGAGCAAATGCTGTCTCTTGTAATCATATACACTTACATTAAACTGTGTAGACTAACTTTGGAATGGTTTTAATACGAATATTAATATATGGCTTTTCCTAAATAATCTCTGAAATCTTGTATCAAGCCCTAGTCATACCATTTAATTCAGAAAGAACCAGTTGACATACTAATATCTGCATCATGATCATTATTTACTGTATATTTTACTCTTTTAATTGGAAAAAAAGTTCCTTAGCAATTGCTTCTGCTACTTACCTTCTAGTGAGGCACATTTAAATGTTGGACAGAAACTTCACATTATGAACACAACTGCAGTTTCAGTGAAAAATCCTTACATATCACATGAAAAAAAAGAGCCTGAAAGAGCAGGTTTAATTTGGCACATGTATGTTTATATCTTCAAATAACTAGCAGAGGGGTAATGCAAACATTTTATAGTGGTTGAATAATAACCTGATATTCAGGCTTCTTGTGTATTCTTTGTGTTCCTTTCTATGAATTTTAATCAGGATTTGGCTAATATACACTCCTTGCAAGAGAGAAAATGTTGTTATTTCAGTATAACAAAATATTACTAGATTTCTGGAAAAAAAGTCAGTGTTTTCTTCTCAAAGAGTATAGTTGAGCTAACAGAAAGCAATATGCTTTAAGCTCCCAATTTATGTACATTCCATTTGGAATGCTATCTTGCTGAGGTGTCCCTGAGCCTAATCGGCTTCAAGAAATTTTGAACATCAGTTTACGGTTTACATATAGTATTCTCCATGTGCTATAGCTACCATTTTATGCAGTGGGAGGATATAGAATCCTTCTCTAATTTCACTGTCATATCTTTTATTTGTGATTTCTACCTTGGATGCAAATGCAGATCAGTGAGGGTATTTTTTTCTTCTCCTTAGCTCCATGATCACGCTGCTACTTTTTACAGCAGGATATCAAGTGAGTTCATTTTTCTGTAACCTTTCATCTGCCCAGGCTCTCGGCTATATCTTTCTATAGTTAATAAATATACTTTTTCTCAGTGTTAAGCAATAAAATATTCACTGGGTCTGAGCTGGGGTTAACAGATTTCTGAAAATTTTATTGCGTGACAGCCTGTCCTGAATAATCCCCTCAGCTGTCTCATGTTCTGGGGCAGAAATGATCTTATGTGTCACTCTAATAGTCTAGAATTACACTTGTATCACTGTCACCAGCATATGGGGCTGTGTATACCCCTAGGCCCAGCTCCCTCTCTTTCACGGCATTTAAAATGATAACATTTGGCAAAGCCAGTTTTGACAGAAAGTGAACTCTCCTTTCCGCGCCGGTGACAAAGCCAGCCACCGGAGGCCTGACACCGAGCAGCCAGTCATCATGCTCTTTGCTGGGTAATGATCGTGGGCTTCCCTCCTCTTAATAACCACCTCTCTGCAAGGGCAGGCTGCAGTGCAGCTCTCCACTTAATTATACAGTCTCCTCTTAAGTGCTTTATTCATGGGAGGCCTTCAGCTGCTCTGGCGTTATCAGGGCTTTTCTTTTATTTCCATGCTGCCAAAATGTGCTGATTGCTGGGCAGGCAATGGGAGGAGGAAGGACTTTGGGAAAATAACAGGCAGGAAAACATAATGGCTTGCGTATGCCTCACAAGCAAAAAAATTTTAGGAACTGCACTTTTTACTGTCATGATGAGTCTATGAATGTATTGCGGTGCTAATGGTGGTACCCAAAGATGGTATACAGCCTGAGAGGAAAAAAAAAAAAAAAAGAGAAAGATCCAGAATGAAAGAATTGATAAGTAATTAGAAAAAAAATTACCCTCTAAAAGCAAAGTTAGAGACTTAAAAGTCGTTTTTAAATACAAGCAAAATAAAATGTGGCAGCTCAGGAACTTGATGCTGGTGTGAACCTTTTATGTAGGGTTGCTAAGCTAACCAGCAGAAATTTATGAAATGCAGAAGGTTCTGCCAGCAGCTGTTCCTGGGAGTCTAGGGAGAACACAAGACATTATTTACTGTTGCCACTATATAAACTGTATTCATATTTTCCTCCCATATCCCCAATTTTAGTTTAGAGTTTGAATTTGAAGAATATTCTCTTCTTCAGAACTTTACTTTCACCATTCTAACGGTGTGCTTGTAAAGGAAACCCTGACTCATTTCCCCATTTCCCACTGCCTTCTCCATAATGCATCTTGTCTGAAGCTCTAATAATTCCCAGTAGGTATCTTTACTAACATATGGTTTAGTCTGCTCTTAGGTGGTACACATTTCAGGATGACTATTAAAAAAAAGAGTAAATAAAAATTTTTTCTTCCCCCTCCCCTCACCCAGCTATATTAACACAATGTTGTCTATAAATATTTTCAGTACTTTGATACATGGATGACTTTGTCCACACCATGGAAATGCCCCCTATCGTAGTGCTGATATCCAGATGTTGATTTCAGAAATATCTGGGGAGGCTCCTCAGTTTCCTTGAACTCCTGTTTCAGAAAAGAAGAGCTGTCTTGAACTGTCTTTCATTACCATTGCACAGTGAAATGTGCTCCATAATATGGAGAAATGAGCAATAGTCTGGACCACAACAGTTTCACAGAGATCTCGAGAATTGATTCATCTCAAAAAGGGAAGGATTAAAAAAATGTTGTCCCAGAAAATTAACTTGTGAGAGTGTTGGATAATAATGTGAACTATTTGAAATTTGATTTCAACTAAATTCCAGATCTTTTGTGTTTCAGTCAATTCTCTTTCTACAATGGCAATCTCTTAGGGCTTACCGCTGCACAACCTGAAACCCAATGATATGGCTGCATGAAGCGTAATGCTCAATGACCTCTTTTGTAGGACTATAGAGATCTCATTAACATTAATACCATTTGTGGAGAACCTTAGGACAATGGGAAGCAGAGCTTTAAAAAACATGCATTCACCCACAGATGTGCATTGAAATTTTAAAGACATGTGCTGGATTGTTAGGAATATGTACACTGACTGAATTTTAAGCAAATCCCTGAAGTTTCTAGTGCCACTGTTTAAGCACTTCATTCTCTGTTATGTGCAGTGACTTTCATGATCAGTTTAAAGCAGTGATATGAACTATTTGCCTGAAACAGCCCTGCACTCATACTATGGATCTCCTGACAGCTCTGTCATGATTCCATCCACTGAGACACAAGCAATCCCTCTCCACACACACACTAGTTCTCATTATTGTGATTAATAACCCTCAGTTAACTGGTAGGCACGGAGTTAGCATGTGCATGACTTTGAACTTGGATCCACACATCTCTGTCCAGGTGCTTGATCAAGCCCAGTACAATGTAATGTCTACTACTAAAAGCCATATAATGACTGTAGGTATGACTCCTTGTGATCAATGTAAGCATTTCTTCTCTGTCCAATACAGAAAGTGTTAACTTCAGGTTAAAATTATATATCCCTAACTTGTTATTTCTGTTAACTTCTGGCGGTGTATTATTGTTTTTGTGTGTGTGCATCTAAACATACATATGGACTTATTTGTGTGAATGTTTATATATAGAGATGCACACACCCACAGACACGTGCAAATATATATGTATTTACAGAATTATATGTTGGGTTCATTAATTTCAGCACTCTTTTTATGTGTTTTAATTTGGCTGTGCCTGGTAGCATTTTCAAATAATTTGGTAGTTGATTTATCAACTACTACAATGTCAAGTCAGAAATTTGTTGGCAATGCTGATGTTCAGTGGTGGGCAGAGAGGAAAACAACAGTGAGGAAGAGAAACTTGGTCAGTTTACAAGTTACTGATAATGACTTTAAAGAAAATGAGCCCCATCTGACAAGTATATAACACGTGCTCAGATAAATGGAGCTTTATACTACTGCATGGAGACAGTGACTGTAACAGGTTCAGTGTAAGTGGTTAGTTGGGATCATTTTTCTTCATGAGGAAGATCTCATGTCTAAGGCAAGATGGTATCGTTTCACGATGGATGCCTATAGACACAGAGAAGTTCATTACTCACCCTGTAACGTGATGATGAAGGAGCCAAAGCAAAGTTAAAAAGATGTAGTGGCTTGGTTCTGCCTATATGGCTGGCCCAAGGAGAGTTAACAGTCCTTCACTGTGAGATTTGGTCCTGGTGTTGTTAGCTTTTCTGTGAAAACAGAAACTCTTGGGTTTTGTCTTCAGGATTCAAACCATGGCATTTTCAGATGGATTGCTTAAGGCAGCAAAAAAGTTCTCTTAAGTGTGTACAAAGTATAAGAAAGTAGCAGGGGAAAAAACAGAAAAACAGAACTGCAAACCATGTAACAAGCTGCATTTTCACAGTTCTGATGAAATGCACATTCCTGTCACTTTTTGCACATTCTGATGTTCATCTGTTAAAATCTCTGCAGCATTTCAGAATTCAGTTACATGAAAAAAGAATGCTTACAAATTATTTCTAAGCTTTATGGAAATTTTATCTTCTTATCAACTGTTGCATCACCCAAAACTCTTAGAAAACAATCAAACCAAGTTCCTAGATGCCATGCTTACCTGCTACTCATGATTCCCTCCAAGCAAACATCCTATTGGAGAATATCTTACCACATCAGGTAGAAATGGCCATACACGTGTAATTATGACAACCTAGCTATCATCCATGGTTATGGCTATCATCCAAGCCAGGTTGCTTTTTAAATATTTCTGCATCCAGTTCAGAGTATAAGCACAGCTGAGCATATGGACCACACCGTGTGCCACTCTCTGCCTCACATTCATATGCTCAGTGGCCAAGACACTTTTCCTTGCAAAATGTAGAAAATCCACCAGTTCACCAAATAGACTTTTATTTATATTTGTTCTGATAAACCATTTTTCTAATGGGATGACCTCATAATCTCAAATTTTAGAGGAGAAAATTTGAATAGTCACATGGATGACTTCAATAGGATTTCTCAGAAGATTTTATCAATATAGATGTATGTCAGATTGCTTTACTCAGAAAATCTCATTAGGCCTGTGGCATGCCAAAAGAGTAATTTTACCTGGCAGGGTTAAGTTGTAATAATAAAAGATGAAAATATACCCCTTTCTCCTCTCTTCTCCCAGATAATTTTCAATTTAAGGTACAAAACGGGTACTTTAGAAAATTTGAGTTCTATACTTGGCACAATAATTGGCATTCTGAAGAACCTCAACTACATGGTTTCACTTCTGTACCTTTTTCAGAAGCAAATTTAAGAGTGTTTTCTCTTTTTCTTCATTTGTTTAGACTGTGTTTATTTGGATATTGTTGCTTACCAAGTGAATGCATAGTATCTGGCAATATTTTAGAGCAGTAAAGAGTGGGAGAAAAGTGTGGAACAATTACAATGAATCTTAATTTTGTCTTCTATTTTGTCTTGTTATTTAACATGGGAGAAAAAAAAATTGTCCAGGAAGAAGCTGTCTGGTTTGGTTGGCATGTACTCAGAACTCAGATGTCATATTCTTCTATGCATAGTGAGGATGATGTACTTGGATCAGAGTAAATTACTGTATCAGAAAAACAATTTTTTTTTAAAATTAATGAGTTATCAAAAAAGGGCAAGGATGTAATCTTTAGAGACAAGAAATGAGAGTGTACACTCTCTACATGCTAATTTTTGACTGGAATGCAGATAGCAAGGGTACAAAGTTGTCAGAAGGTGAATACTGAATTCTGTGATAGTATCACATACGGAGAATTTGCTTTGGCCATGTGCACATTGAGTTAAACTGTATAAAATGCAAGTTTGTAAATTCTTGTAAATATCATTGCGGCAGCCTCATCTGAGCCAGATCCTCTATATGCTGGAATTAAGAAAATTTAACAGTTAACTAGTATAATGTAATTTGTATTCACATTTGTGTATGAGTTTAATCCTTGTCTTTTCATGGATGAACCTCAGAAGCTTTTTTTCCAGCTATCTAATATACTTTAATATCCATTAACTTGTAACATGGAATTATAGTAAGAGAAGTTGGACAGACAAAATGCAAATGGTTACACAACAGTAGGGGGAAATTGAGTTTTGATTTTCAATGTTCATTGTATCTGACTGGTTCAGAATATGTCACAGTTTCTCTGCACCTGATGAGAATTCCTTATGTTGGTATGTCATATCTCTACTTGAACCAAAGCAATTATCCAAGCCATAATAGGAATGGTACTGGAGGAGAACTAGTGTTAGGACCACTTCAGACTGGGTGAAGTCATACTCAGTCAGAATCAAGTGTATGAGGTGTAATGGTGACTATGAAGCTGATGAATGAGTGGCCATTTAAAAGTGTTCTATTTAAAAGGAAGAGAAAGGTATGTGTAGAACACAAAAATAGAAATGCTTTCTGTGGCAGGAGATTGGACCAACAACTATGAGAAACAACTTTAAATATGACTGGAAATAGTTGTTTGGCTTTGTTGACAATCATATGAAGTTTTACTTCAGATGCTGCTGTGAGAATGATGAGAGCATTGTTTCATTATACTATGGGCACTAAGGAAAGAGAAAGAACAATAAGCCTGATCCTGTATCAGGAAATAGAACTGCTACAAAATATGATATCAGACAGAGCATTGAAAAAAAAGAGTTCTAGCTTATGGGTACTAATATTTGTCCATAGAAAGCAAAAAGAAAACTACATAAGCATTTTAGGAAGTAGTAGATGCAAAAGTTATTTTCTATTTAAATTATACCTGGCAGAGTAAGGTTACAATTTATTTGTGTGCATGTTAGCATATACACAAAACATCAGGCTTTAAACATCAGGTGTAGAGTAAATTGGTAAAGACTGAAGGAGCTAAGAAAGATGACCATAATATTCATACTACTGTTTTCTTTTAATTATGTTCAATTTATTGTTACCTGGAAAAACTTTCAGAAAAGATCAAAAAAGCATCTGGAGATCAACATTGCTAAAGGCTGCCACTGAGACTTGACTCATATTATGGTGACTTGACTCATAGTACGGTGTTCCCATAAAACCAGTCTTCAACATAATTTTTACTGTTTTAAAAAAGTATGTAGATAAGTAGAAATATTACTCATTATGAAATTTAGGATTAATCTCAATAACTGTTTTTGTGAGCATTTGACACCCATTTTCTATTTGGTAAAGATGCTTAGCAATGTAATTCAATACCTGTTCTTACTATTCTATTTTCTCTTGCCAGATCATGTCAATGGCAAATTGGACCTCAATAAGGAAAAAACCAAAAAACACCTTGAAGAAAACAGAGAAGTCATAAAAAATTATAGACAACAGTAGAGTTAAATAAGGCCCAAACACTTTAATGCCTTAATGGAAGAAAATAATTTGAATCTATCAGAGTATGACTTCCAAATGCTTTCATGAGTCACTGGATCTGAGCTAATATACTCTGCTGAAAGATGAGGCGTATGGCTTAGACTGCTCTGTGCTAATGCCTCTGTTCTGGATCAGAGTGAACTTTAGCCTGGCCAGGCTGGCAACAGACAGATTGAGGCTGGTTCTGTTTTTATCCATCCATGCAAACATACCTTTCAAGAACTGGACTTCATGACTATCATATGATGAGAAAAAGTGTCACAGTCCAAGTCAACCTTTATCTGGTAGTGTATTTGATGTAGCACCATTTTATTTTAAATGGTCCATGAATATGACAAAAAATGTTATATTTTCTTCAAAGTAAAATAAAATTAGCAAGGTTCAGGCTATACCAGAAAAGAAACCAAAGCATTGTAAAAAACAACTGAAAAATGTTCTCTATGTTAACATTACTCTCACACATCTGGGACATACTTGATGAAGCCAAATGTCTTTGGCTTTCTGCTGTCACAGGCACTTTTAGCAAATAAGATTAAAAAAGGCTCAGCATCAGGATGAGAGATAGGAGAGGTTTCTATTACATTCTATTCTTCAGGCATTCAAATCTGAATTGGATGTCTTTAACCTGTGTTCTTTATGATCAAAAAACTGTCTTTCGCTTCCTGGCAAAAAGCATCACAGCAAGTATCTTAGTGGGTGTTTGCAAGTTTTCCCAAGGAGATCTCTTCAGGATATTTACTATATTTTTTACTAAAGTCTTCAGGACACTGCTGCTGCTGTGGCTGAACCTCCAGTACTACTTGGATGCAATCTTTCCTCTGATCATGTTTGGGGAAGATAGCTCTTCATGACCAGGTGGCTTCTTTTCCTGTTCCTGACGTTAGAGGTTTTAAGAATCATAGCAATTTCTTAATTTCCTCTGCTGCTTCTGTCAATGGTTTTTATCTATTCTGTGGTTGAGAGAGACATGGGGTGTTGTGCAACAATATGAAACTATTTCAGGCATTCAAAGCACCTCAATTGAATGGTTTGGTTTCCCATTTATTCAGAATGGAATGTGAAAGCTAGAGGTCTTGAAAAGTACAAACCAAGCACCAGTAATTTTCACCTGAACTCATTCAAACTGAAGCCAGCAGGTTTCAAAGAGCTCTAATAATTACTGAGAGACTTAGCAGAGGCTTGTCTGATCCTATATTTGTGACTTAGTACAGCGTTCTAACCTGCTTTCACACTCTCCGTAGCTAAATTAAGAGCTCTTAGACAATGATGGATGGCAAGTCTGCCACACTCTGACTTTAAAGAAGTTGAAATGAAGTACCAGCTGGAAAGAAATAATGGAAATGTGGATGGGCTGTTCAGTACACATGTAAATGTAAATAACACATATGAGGGACAGTGGAACTGAAAAGAAAGGCTTTAAGATATGTTTCCACACCTTCCAAATAGGTCCTGAAATTCCAGGTTGTAGACCAATAAATATCATTATAAGAAAAAAAAGTATTTCTAACATGTAACAAGAATCAGTAAATATCCATAATAGAAAGAGGTATAATAGATATGCTCTCTATCTGTATTTAAATACAGATATTTAAATACTGATGTGGCAAAAATGTGAAGTGACTCCTTTGAAGACAATAATGTTGTTTTCATACACAATGCGTCAATCTGATAAGAGCAAGAAAACGTGAACCACAGGAGACACTTGTGCTTTTCCCTTTTTCTGCCCTCTGTAAAGGTGATTATACTTCATACAGTCCTGCAGAAAACAGCTGAGTTAGGTGTTAGATTTTAGCCAAGTGTTGATATACATTTGCCCAGAAAGACTGACTAGCAGGTGATATGTTGGACTCCTGTGTCTGCTACCTAGCCTGAATACATCTTGTAATCATCATCTTTCATTTTGCCTGCATTTTTGTTGTGAGTTCTTGTGGCATTGTAAGTACTGCACTCCTATTCCATGGTTGTCCTGTTGCCAGAAACCTTCACTCTGGGACTTGCAAACAGAAATCAGTAATTGTTCTGGATTAGTATCATTGAAGTTACTTCAGATTTTCAGTATGTGAAAAATATACTGAAAATATATTTGTGAGTATGCAAATGTTGCTACTAATTGTAATAACTGGCGTGTTAGAAAACCAAGGATCCTACCCTGCCCTCAGATTTTTGGAGGAGTGTGACTTGAAATGTCATAACTAAGCCTCAACTGCTCTGCAAGACTGTATATATCTTCCCAAAAATAGTCTTGGACATAATATTTGGTCACAGCTGAAAAGAAGTAAAGAACAGAGAGTTGGGAAAATGTGACAACTTTCTGCGTTACTTAAAGTTCTCTATAAATAAGATACTGAAAGAAAAATTCACTCTTTAATTAATTTTACTGGATCCAGACATGTACCATATGGATTGAATTTATAGAGAAAGTGACAGACAAACTGAAAGACAGAGACAGATAACAGAAAAGACTCGTAATAGGGTAGATGGCGTGTTTAAAACTAGACATCCTTTCAGTCATGGAAATATATATGAAAGGTTCTACAATGTCTTTAAAATTTAGCTCTGTGGCAAAAACCATTTGGAGTACCTTTTTTTTTTTTTTTTTTACAGCAGCAAACAAACAAATGCTCAAGTTGCTTTAAAAAATGAATTGTCACAGACATCTAACCTTGAACAAGAGCTGATGGATTAGATCTGAATCCAGTGGATAAAACCACCTTGCTCATACAAACCCAATTCTTTTTTTTTAGTCATAGGCTACATCAGTTTGTAAAATATGACTTTTAAGGACACATCACCATTGGAAAAAAAATCCAGCATGTTTTAGAGTTCAGGGAGCATTACTAGAGAATTATTTTGCATGTCTTTATTGAACTAAAATGTTATGTTTTCAAAGAAAGTCAAAATAGAAACTGAATTCCTTTAAGAAATACAGTGATCTGTCATAGAGACTCAGTAAAATGTGATAAGGGAAGATTTATTCTGCATTCTGTATTTAAATAATGTACTTTTTTGAACATATAAATCTAATGCCAGTTTTCTGCCTTCTGTGCAAGAGACTCTGATCAATTTCTCTCTGCTTGGGTTCTGGACAGATAGTATGCATCTGTTGCAAATTTATTTGAATACCTGGATGCATGTATATCCTGATTAAACACTAACAGACACAGTGTAGCCATACTACACAGGCACACTAATATGTTTGCTAAGCTGATCAATAGCAAGATTGATCAGTCTTTCGCTCGGCCAAGTTAATCATGGTATTGATCAGCTTAGCAAACACATCGCTTTCCTTGTGCAGCATTGCTGTACCAGGTCTCCTCTCCACCCCCAGCAACTGGACATCTGGAGATTTCAGAAAATGAAATATAACCACATTTCCTACGGTAAGTGCTCCCACTCCTTCAAGCTCATCTTCTACAGATAACTGTAGCATTTCATGATTAAGGTGTTTAGATTCCTTAGCCCTATCCCTTGCAAGTTTGAGCACTGTTTTTAAAAACCCGGGAAATTTCAGAATACTTTTCTTTCTAAGACACAGACTCTGGCTATAATAAGGCCCTCTTTCTGGCATTAAATATTTGAGATTCACTCATTCTATATGCATGCTTTAAAAGCATCTCTCATATTAGAGACTCCAGGCCTTCTTAAAGGAAATTACTGCAGAGAAAACTTCAATACAATCAGAAAGTATGGATCTTGGGGTACATATTAGCACAATATTTGAATTTTTAACTCTGGACAATATAACAAGACATTCAATAGTTTCAAATTAACATCAAAAGAAATTTCACAATTATTTTCCTATATGTAGTGGCAAAAAAGGCACTCAACTATGAAAACAGGCCTTTTTTATTTAAACTATACCTCTCACACTTATTTTAAATAGAATTTAAAAATTATTTTAAAATTAATTCTCTGCTGCAACTACAAAACAGTGCTGAAATGGTTGCTGATTTCTGGTATCATAAAAACATATGTACAAATAGCTACAAGAACTCATGAGTACCACTTGTTTAGGATGTGCTCTCAAGGGCAGATGTAATTGGATTCAAGATCATCTCAGAGCAGATATTCAGCAAATGGAAACTGGATTTACTCAACTGATTTTTTTCTTGTAAATTTCTTCTTAGCTCATACCAAAACACCATTCTTTAGGACATAAGAAATCGCAATGGGAAATTGCTGTTCTAAGGTATAAGCATACTGGTGAGAAGTTAGCATTACTGGGGACAGAAGCTATGGTACAGACCATATTGCTAGTTTGAGTGTAGCTAGAATTTAAACCTTATAAACTGCGCATTGCATGACATTAAGAGATAGGAATCTCATGCCAAAGTTTTCAAACCCTAAGTAGGCTTAATATAAGTTGAGAATTTTTGAAAACACCCAAGAAATTCATATTGTATATACTGTACTTGCTTCAGTCTCTGTTGTGTGGGTAATTTCTTACAGAGCTAGTGGACCTATCTGGCTGTAAAATATTCAGTGTTGCGTCAATTTATATTTTGCAGAGCTCACTTTCATAACCATATAATTAGAAATAGAAGCAGAATTTTTCAAAAGTGTAGTCACATTTTTAAAATTTGAAAACATTAGTGCAAGACTGAATTTGAAAGCTGGAAAGATCTACATCCCCCATTAATGCCATCTCAAATCCTTGCCTACCAGCTTGACACTGTAGGCAATTTGGTTTCCTTGTCTTTGGTTGACAAACAAAAAGAAGGACCCCAAAGCCACCAGCACTTATAAAATGCCAACCAAATTAAAAAAAAAAAAAGTCCAATCCTGACTTCTAATATAGTAGATGCCACTAGGCTATTATGAGTAAATTTTGCCTATGTGAGGGTATTCACTAAGTCTTCACGATTAAGGAGTTTTCTTAGCAGTAGGTCTTATTTTTTCATCAGGTAGAGAAAGGTGCAAGACTAAAAGCCCTAGAAACACTACCTTGTATCCAGTCTTTGGAAAACACAGAATTATCTCACTGTCCTGTTTATGCATCTAAAATTTAACTCACAAGATGAAAGAGAAGCTTTACCCATATTTAAACAACAAAGACGCTGATGAATGAACAGCAGCTAAAATCAGTATTTTCACAGAAAAAAAGGATTTTTTAAAATAACATTAAAGAAAATAAATTGCTAGTCTCAAGTATTTCTTTTTAATATTTTCCTAGTATTTAAAGCTGGAAGCTTTTTGGGGTAAGCTGCTCAGGTTGTTGTATATGGGTTGGGCACAGAACAAGAAATGTCTGCTTTACTCTGACTGACATGTAGGGGTGACTTCTAAATATACCTTCTGCAAATGGGATCTATTTCTTCTTCTTTCTTCCTTTCACTGTGCAGCTGGCTGTGTGGCACCTCTGTCAAAAACATGGAGGGCCCAGGACTACAAAGAAGGTCATTTGTAATGAGGAGAGAAGGTGGAGTCTAAGCTGTGGGTCTCATACTGGCCCTGCCAATAACTACAGCCTAGAGAGAGAAGGTCACAGTGCTGCAGGGCCCTGACTGTAAATGGTGCTTCTATCGCTTTAAAGACTACATAATTTCATTCCACTTAAGTCAGCAGACTGGGAATATGTGTAATGATCTTCTCTTCACCCTCCAGGGTCTGAGTAAGAATGGTTCCAAGACCAAGTTTTCTGGCTTCCATAAAGATTTCAAACGAAGAGTTTAAATCTGTGTGCAAGAATATTGAAGGTGTTATTAACGCTTGTTTGAGCTTTAGGAATGCCCTTTGACATCCTCCATTACTATTCCAAGCAAGTGGTATAGGTATTCCAACTTAAATAACTGAAACCAATTCTTGCTTTTACAGGAAGTCTGAAGAGATAATTTTAACACTACCTTGACCACATTAAGGAAAGTTAAGTGGCTCCTTTAAAGAATGCCTCACCATGATATTGCTGCCTTTTTTTTTTTTTGAATGACAGAAATGTATTTTCCCTTTTTCTTTTTTCATTTTTGAAAACTTGATGATTTTTTCCCCCATTTATATTTAAGAAAAAAAATCCTTACCTTACGTTTTAGCATTCTGAGACTTATTCTCCACATCATCTTTGATAGAAAATTTAAGGATTATGACTTTTTACTTCTCTTTTGTAAAATATCAATACTTTATGCTGAATCTAAGGTATCCCTGGAGGACAAGGGAAAGGTTACTGAGAGGCTGAATTTTCATCTACCTTATTCTACCTTTGGAAACATGTTCATTTAAAAGAACTCTATTCCATCTTTGAAATTTGACGATGCATAGGAATCTGTTTTTTAAAAATCTGTTTTATTTTCTGGATAAACCCATCAGAAACAGTTTTCCACTATGGAGTCTGAAAGCCTTCTGGATCATTTAGCAATACACAACTTATTTTGTGCAGCTTGCAGATCATTATTGTCCACCAAAAGACAAACTTCACCTCCAGGTCCAAAAACCAGGAGTACCTCTGTGCAGTGGCAAGTGACAGGTACATAAACTCAAGAAATTAAACTGAGAATAAAATCTGAAACATTATAGTGATGCTTATCCACTGTATATCGTATACCAATAACTCCTATATCCAGGGGCACATACAGTAGGATGAAGTAACCAAACAGGGCTGGATTAGAAAGGCCATTGCCCAGTGCTGCACCCCTGGATTAATGCTACTTTCTGATTTGAAAAAAAAAAAATATAGAGGCAACTAAGCATTTATATTTATATATAAATATTATATTTAAAATAATATATATTAAAAATGCTCAAAACAACAACTTTCTAAGTCAGACAATTTTGTTAGAAGCCAGGCATTTCTTCCTCTACAAAAAAAAGTCTGGAGAAGTTCATTATGCTTGATCTAAGCTTCAGCTTCTGAAACACAATATGGTGAGGTGCACAAGATGACTGTCCACCTTCTGAGTTAAGCTGTAATGTAAATATGAAAGCCCTGGTGGAGGGAAAGCTGACTGAATCTATGAAATCTATGTCTCAACTAAAGAAACAGAAGAACATTCCAGCAAATAGAATGCCTATGTAATGAGTTTATACTAATAAATGAGTTTATACTAATAATTTCTGGATTTTGTGTAGCATGCAGCAGCACAGTTAATAGCATTGACTGATTAAAAAACATCACTCCTTCCTTTCTTAAATTCCATAGTCCTTCCTTCAAAATGGGGAAGCAATGTGGAAGAAGTAGGAAGAAAAAAATACCTCCTTTAATAAATTATCTCCCTGAACTAAAGAGTGCTTTGGGTTCTGGTTTGAGGCTTCTGGTAGAAAGAAATAGAGAAATGTCAAAAGCCCCTGCTAGTTTCAGGGAATTCAAGTTACCTAAAATAAGTTGCTGTGCAATATCTATCTTTTGTTCCTGTTCAGTTAGATATTTCCCCATATATTTTCCTTGCATACCAGTCAGTGACGCCCTCAACTCCTGAAAAAAGCAGCAGCATAATAAAGAATATTTCTTTCATTCAGTTTGGTGTTCTTATATAGTTATTTCATGGCTCTCCTGCAGCGAGGTGTGGCCTTAAGGTCAGGTGTCCGGCTAGCAGGAGGGCGGCCAACACCCAGCTGCAAATGTGTGAGCACCCCTTGGCGTCAGAAGGCTTCGGGCTGTGCTCACAGCGGACGGAATCGCTGCTGGCCGACGAGAGTAAAGAGTCCGGACACTCACTGGGGACTTGTCAGATTTATTGTCAACCAGGGAGTGACAAACACCCAGGTGTTGAATCTAACCTGTCTACCAGCGTGCGACCCAGAACAAAGAGTGCAACAGGGTTATAAAGGGGAGGAGGGATGTCAGGGAGGGGTTTACAAAGGACCAATAGTGGAAGGCAAGGGAGTGAACTTAGGATAACTGACATGAGGAAAAACCCAATAGAAACAATGTAAAGGAGGGACCCTGGCGCCACAGCCAATCAAGTCTCCCTAAGCACAGAAGATTCTGGCAAACTAGGAGGGGTGGGGAGTGATTGACTGGGCCCAGGGAGGAGAACAAATTCACATATAAGGAAACACAGGGGAGGGGAAATCATATAACAGAGAGGATTGACATAAACTCTGGCGGGAGTAACCAAGGTAACCAAATGACAGACAATACCATGGCAGGAGTTGCCATGGGAACATAATAACTGACAAAGCTAAGGTGGGAAAAACTGGGAGGGCAGAACCATTACAGAAAATGGGGGAGCAATACAGAAAATGGGGGAGCAATTAAACAAACTAACAGAACACACTACAACACTCTCCTATTCATTAGTAGGATAATTATCTCAACTGCATATTAATAACATCATAATCTGCCATAATTTTATCTATTTGTGAATATAAGCTTCAAATAATTTAGTTTAAATAGAAATAGGGTGACAGGAAGAATAAAATCCATTGCATAGTGAATTTTTTTTTGAAAAGAGAAAATAAGTAGAAAGCAGTTTAATCATTGAACAAATAAGTTTGAATTTAACCCAAAATATAAAAAAAAACCCCGATGTGTGGTTAGTTGCCACAGTCCCCAGAAATATTCCATGCAATGTGAGGAAGTAATTCAGGGAATGATTGCCAAGAGTTATTCAAATGCCAGTAAGGAATAAATTTAGGAAAATTATATGGTTATGGAGTTCCTGGATTTGTATATTATGCTAAATAGTCAACAATTTTTCATAAATATCACTGAGAAAAATCGTGACAAAAATCTAAGGATCACTTCCGTAATAGTAATGAAAATTCAAAAATTTTGCTAAAATGTGGGAAAAATGATTTAATGAAAAAAATGTTATTCTACTTCAATGTACAAAAATAATTAATTGAACAAAATATATGGATAAGGTTTCTTTAATTAACACGTAAAAATAATTGCACTTCATAAACATTTTAAATGTACAAAGCTGATGAGTTCAGGAAATAAGTACGGACACTTAGTAACAAATCAACAGAGTTTGTAACCTTTGTGTTCTAAAGAGAATTGTTTTTGTCACATGTAATACATTGTGCTCTAAATGACCAGAAACAAACTTTTCAAGAAGTTATCATATAGAGGGTACACTGTAATAACAAATTGTTGTGGCCTGAAACTTGATAAGGAGCTATGGATGACACATTGTAAATATATTTATCCCAAACTGCCACAAATGATAAAGTAAATAATTTGCTACTCCCTTGCTGATTGGTAACAATGCTACGCTGTGTTTTCAGATAGATAAGAAAGATACTCTCTCAGTTTAATATTTTTTTTTACTTTTAGATCGAAGTATAATATTTCCATGCTTCCCAGGTTATTTACATGGCATAAATTAGTCTAATATATTGTCTAATACTAGGAGTATCCAGAAAACATTTTCAAATCTGTTAAAAGAGGGCAGTCAGTACGTAGCTTGCACTCTTTTAGTTTACTCTACTCTTCTGGGGGTCTTAGTTTAACAAGGTGTTCATACACCACTTACAGCAAATTTCTTCTTGGACATTCATTAATATGATTAATATGCAGTCTTTTTTTTTTGTTGTTGTTGTTTTTTAATTGCTTTCCTTCCTCTTAGAAAAAGCTGGATCTTGAAGTACTCCAGGTTCATCCCCCAGCCTTTCCCTCCAGTCTCTCTCAGTCTAGGCAATTCTGGAAGTGTTAGTGGCTAACTGGAATAACCTGTAGAGATTTCTTCCCAGTTTACTCTGTCACAGTTCACTATGCAAAAACTCCCAGGAACAGTCATGTGGGATGTATGAGTAGCCCTTGTACTGCCCTGCAAAATTTTCTGTATATTATCCTCTTCTGTTTTTCAATAAAGTAACAACTAAAGGGACAGTTGAGAGATTCAGGTGGTTCTGCCTCCTCTCAGAGTCACACATGTAGCTCCCAATCAGACAGTCATCTTCACCTTCCCCTTGCTTCTTCCTTGAAAAGCATTTCCACCTTGCTGGGGGATTTTTCCTCAGAGTATGATGTAGTCTGAGCCCTGCAGGAAGAAAGTTACATCTGGCTGAAGAACATTTGACCTTTTCCATGTTAAAGCCCTGGTAAGGTAAGAGATAAAGGCCACATGAGTATCTGACTCCTCTTGTTCTTGCCTGTGAAGAAGACCTCTTTGTTCACCTTCTTATCTCCTGTTAGATGAATACAGCTGCAAATGAGAATTCAAAAATCTGAAATTAGTGTATTTACACTGACATATGGGTACTGTTATTCTAAAGGACTTTGCTCTAGTTTCACAGAGACATATTAAAAACTGTTACACTTAATTTATTTTTTATCAAGCTCTTCTTCTGCAGGTGCATTTATTAGTCTATAAGTACCTTCTAGCAGGAAAATACAAGACTTCAGTGGCCTCCCATGTTCCACTAGAAAGTGGTGAATATGACTAGGAGGATCCACAGGAGATACTTGCAGTTTATAGAAATAGGCTAAATTCCTTCCACATGGGTCATAAGAAAACAATCAGTCTCATAACATCAAGCTTAAAGCCCAATAGAGACCATTAAATCATCTAATATGACTTCTCATATATCACATCCCTTTAAACTTTTTTCAGTTACACCTATAATGAATCCAAACAATCATGCTTAACAAAAGCATCTACAAGAGAGACCTGAAGATATATGTTGGGTGGATCGCTCTCCACTTGTATTAGTGCCAGCCAGGAGGACAGCTGGACTTTTGAAGTCAGCCAGCCAGACAGCCAGCTGTGATGGAGAGGGAAACCAGGAGCACCACCAATGGCTGCCTCTTATTGGGATTTTGTCTTATTGCTCTCACTAAAGCCATTTCAGTTCTACCATATAATTTTACAGTTAGTTAACCTCAATGTTAAACCTTCCTGCCAAAGTTCACATTTAAATTATTTTTGAATTCAACTCATATCCAGTCATTCTTTTTTTTTTTTCTCTTCAGTGTAACAGTCTTCCAGATCTGTGAAGTTTTCCTGATATTCCAAGATTAATTACTAATTAATATAATTGGACTATGAGTGCAATAAGATAGCTTTAAAAAATGCCCAAAGATATGCCTCTGTGCCCATGTCATTTAAGTCAGATTATTTAAAATGTTTATTCCTGCTGGAATATTACTTCATTTGCTGATGGATTAGGTAGCACAGAATAAAATGGCATTTATTGAACATTTGTTTGGTTTTTTTCCTGCATCACTACTGACTCCACTTCAAGGAAATGCTGACAATTCACAAAGTAGGGCTCCTGCTAGGAGTACTGTAGTTCTTCTACCATATTTACTCAGTTATGGCAGCTAGGTACAAGCTACAGATTTGAGGTAGTCTTGCAAAGAAATTATCTAAAAGCACAGATGAATAACTGGAATCAATAGTCAGAAGTATTCTGCCATTCAAATGTCACATGCAAAAGGCAGATTTCCTTGACCCTTGGTATTTGATTTGTCTGTCAGTACTCCAGGGAAGCTGAGACCCTTGTGACTGATGATCTGTCAGTGTCCTGTTGTGGGGATCCTTCACTGAGCAGTCCCCTGGATCCAGCAGTGGTTTGACTGACTTGTTTGGGGACACACTCCACAGCATAACAGAGACCCCTCAGTGGGTCTTCCCACTTTATTTGGATATGTTGCCCACTGCTGGGAACCAATAATGCCCATGAAGGACTTGCACTAACAGTTTATGGAGTAACACTCTTTGTTAACATAAAAATGTGACAGGTTAAGGTTTAAGGATTCCTGTTGATAGTATCTGACTGCAAAAATCTATTCAAAGCAATGCACAGACAAGCCCCAAAGCCCAATAAAAGTATTCAGTGTGCATAGTGGGGTTCTTTCTGAATAGGCAAGAACATATTTTTCTAATATGTTCTATTATATTTCTAATAATAAAAAATAGTATTTTCTGTGGAGGAGAAAAGAGATTCAGCCTGTTGAGTGATCCCGGTAGTTACAGTGGAGTCTTCCCCAACTTTTCCCCATTATCAACTTCCTTTTATGCTATTTATTTGTGTTTAGATGGAGCCTGAGGGACTCTAGTCATATCTGCCTTTGTTACTGATTGGTGTAAAATCCTCATGTTTCTCTCTTAAATATACAGTCAATAAAATATACAGAACATGCTCAGTAGAGGGTGGTTTTACCTTGGAAATGGGTAACTTTGGGATGGTAATTAGTATTACAGTTAGGTTTGTAATTCCATCCAGGGAGTAGTACCTGTATTTTACCCTATAATTCCTATACCACTGTGACTTCTAGTGGGATATGTATACAACATCTCAGTTTCCTCTAATTTTACTCCTAGTCATCTCTCCACATCAATTTTACAATAATACAAGATAGGACCATTCAACTCCTTTGAAAAATAATACCTACATGCAGGTTTGTCTAATCTCACCACTTTGAATGGCCATTTTCCCTATTTACTGGAGTGGCAAGGTCATAACCAAACAATAAATAGGACTGGTTCAAAATCTAGAACATAATTTAATAATGGAAATAATGCACTTTTTGGATAATTACATTTACCAATCAATACTCATACAACTTTGTTTTCCTATTAGTTATCAAAAATAACGTGTTAAGACAATTTTGTGTAGGGGTTTCACATTGTGTGAATTTGGTGAACCAGGTGATTCACAAATCTGTGGCAGGTTTTAGGCCTTAGAATTATTTCAGTGTTTAAAGTTACTAATATTAAACATCTTGCTGAATGCATCAATTCACATCCTTCATCAGAGCTGTTCACCACATAAGATGATGACAAAAAGACAACAGAATGAAAGCTATTAGCTCAGTAAGAGGAACCAAGTATGTGCTTATCCTTAAAAAGAGGAATAGCAGTAGCTAATGGGTTATGAGAACCGATAAAAGCAATTGGTGATCAGAGTGGTCTCATGTGAGAAATTTGCACTGATGTCAGGGTAGTCAGAGAAATAAGGGGACAAAGGTAATCTTTTTGCCCTCAACAAAGAAAAGACAGCATAACAAAGTGTTATTGCAGTCATAACATCTTCCAGATTCTGCCTAAGAACAAAGTCCTTGTCCAGATGATGAAGGATCACATGAAGTTAAAGGGCGGATTCAGAGAGAAGAAAGGCGCGTATGACCTAATCACAACCATGTGTAACATCACCGATAAAAGGAGGATAGTGCAATCCTACATTGATCATGTGTTCAGCTTCTCAATAATTTTGACACCATCTGATGTGACCAGCTCTAGATTTCCAGATGTAGGAACTCTAACCCATCTCATTGAATTCTTCACAAGTTTCTGTCAGCAGCCAGAGAGAAGAGTGTGAGTAGCCACACGCTGCAGCAACTGGTTTTCTCTCAGCCAGAGGGTGAGACGAGGATTTAGTATGTAGGCAATAGTTGCAGGAAAAGGGTGGGAAATATTTGGAAGAGCTGAAATGCCTGAGCCTGGTATTGTTTGACATCTAAAACAACTTCAGGTGCACAAAATTACTTTGCTTATACTACTTCTCCAATATAATGAATTTGAAGGAAGTAAAAAATACACTAGTGGGGAATGCAGCTTACCTCGAAGTCATGGAAGTGAAGTGAAATTAAATGGGTAAGTTTGTTGATTTGTCAAAACAGGAGACAGGCAAAAATCCCTGTTAATGGTCTAGTTGTACACAGAGTGAATGACTGTAATTATTAAGGATCAGAAACATTTTGACAACTTAGAATATTTCATTTTGTTGTGGACTCCATTGTAAATCATGTGAAAGATTTCAGCATCTTTGATTGCTAATATCTTTGACTTCTGAAAACTTAAAGGTGTGAGCTTTGTTTCCTAATCTGCAAATGTATATTCATAATGGGAAGTTAACTGCTGCTGACAGGACAGCTGCAGCATTTGAAATGTCAAATTGCTGTTGGGACTTCAAATGTGGTTTACAAAATTTCTGTCATAGTGTCATAGAGAATAAATTGCTTTCTCCTATTTTGTTCTCCCATGCATTTTTTAAATTTAACAGAACTTTTCATTGTAATGGTTAAGGACTACAATGAAGAGAAAGGGATAGAAAAAAGAGGGATAATTAGTGCATTTAGCATGAGGCACAATTCCACAAAGACTTCCCTGGGTTCTCTGTCCATCTTGGTGAGAATTCAGTTTGATGTAAGATGTCTTCAGTGGGGTCTTCGTACAGAGCCATATGCTCCAGAGTGCTGCCCATTCTCTGAGGCAGGGCTGGGTAGATTTTTCTGTGGATATCAGCAGGTGTTTTTCCACTGCTTTACACAGCACAGCCTGTTCTTGGAAGGGCTGGCTCTTGCAGGCATTGGCAAACAATAAAAAATTTCCTTCCATTTGGCAAACCACGGCCTTTTTCACAGAAGTTTTGGTAGGGGCTGTAGAGGAAAGAATATTACCCATGTACAGCCTAAAGCGCAGGATAGAGTTATGAGTTCAAATTTGCTCTCTTCTGGTCCTCTTGTCCTTCACACACAAGTTTGAGGAGATGGTGCTACCACTTTGTGACCGTGGAACTTTGCCAGTGGTTCAGAGATTTTCTGAGAATGCAGAATATAGGAAATCATTCACTTTGTTCTCCTACCTGAGGTGGGAAATTTTGCCGCTTACCCGTTTGTATTCTTGAAATATGGGAGCTGAAAAGCTGGGGGAGTGGGGTATAATTGAAAGTGCCTGAGGCCTCAGTTGAAAAAATTACAGTATCAATCACAGAATGCAGTAAGATTTTTTTTTATCATTTTGCTTTGATTGTTGTTGTTAACTGTACTGCATTTTGTATTGGCTTTGATGATTTACAATTCTAAGAATTCAGTGTAAAAATGAGATTATCTATTTTGAAATGTATCTAAAATCAGGGAATTAATTAATGAAGTATTTCAATGCATTCTAAATCAAAATGATTTGTGGGTATGAAGTAAATATGAATAAAATATGAGGTTTGAAAACTTCATTAAACAACTTTTTCTTTATTTCTGTTCCCAAATCAAGAATAATTTTCCTCTGGTTACATTTGAGGACTCATGGGATGACAGGAATGTCACTGGTGTAATGTGAAAATTCACAGGAGTTATATTAAAACATTTCATTATTTAATTGACTAAACAATAAAAAGACACAGTATTGTGGAGGGTATTTTCTACTTGAGGGACTATAATTTCCCAAGAAAAAGACATGGTATATTTTCCTGCTCTAGTGGCACAGTTAACTACCATGAATCCTGTGGGGCGGACAAGAAATACTTTAAATTATATTCACCCTTCTCAGATATGATATCTTATACTAGTAAATCCTATTGATCCAGCATTATCATAGGCTCATAGAATGATAGAATGGTTTGGGTTGGAAGGGAGATATAAAGGTCATGTAGTCCAACCCCCCTGCAGTGAGAAGGGACGTCTTTGATGAGATCATATTGGTCAGAGCGTTGTCCAGCTTGACTTTGAAGGTTTGGATGGGATATCTACCACCACTTTGGGCAAACAGTTCCAGTGTTTCTCTACATCAATATTAAAAAATTTCTTCATTAAATCTAGTCTAATTACACCCTCTTTTACTTTAAAAATATCATCCCTTTTCCTACAGCAAGAGGCCTGGCTAAAAAGTTTGTCCTCACTTTTCTTATAAGCCCTCTTTAAATATTCAAAGTACACAATCTGGTTTCTCCAGAGCCTTCTTTTCTCCAGGCTAAGCAACGCCAATTCCCCCAGCCTGTGTTCATAAGGGAGTTGTTTCAGTCCTCTGACCCTCATTGTGATGCTCCTCTGGACCTGCTCCAACAGGTCCAGGTCCTTCCTGTGTTGGTATCCCCAGAAGTGGAAGCAGTATTCCAGGTGGGATCTCACCAGAGTGGACTACAAGGAGTGAATCACCTCTCTTAACCTGCTGACCACACTTCTTTTAGTGCAGCCCAGGATGCAGGTGTTCCTCTGGGCTGGGAGTGCCCATTGCCAGCTCCACCCACCAGCACCCCCAAGTGCTCTTGATCTTGGATGGTTCTGGGTGTTAACCCAACTCAGGTGTAGACCTTGCACTTAGTCTGGTTGAACCTCATCAGGTTCCCATGACCCCATAACATTTTAGGCTTATTCTTATACTTTCTTCTCTTAACCTTTACTCTAAATTATCCATGAACCTTTGTTTGGAAAACAATTGCCTCAAAAGAAGACTCTTACCTGAGATAAAACTTGTACATTGCCGTTCACAATGGGTGGAATCAGATTCCTATTTCTTGTAGTTTAACTAAGTTACATGATGTTTTCCTTTCTCTCATGCATTTTGAACTCTCTGGGTTTTGAATGTCAGTAGGTGGGTGAACAAATAAGTTTTCTCAAATATTGCCTAATTTGTAAAAACTCTGAGTAGAACTGCTAAACTGATAACCCAGTATTTTTATTCAGTGTCTTGTTTTTCTGTGCTGTTTAGATGAGGTGAGGAATTTAAATAGCTATAATGACAATATATACATATATTCTTTCTTTTTTCCCCTCTGCACCGTTAGGTCCTAAGACAACAGACAACATCCATTTTTATTCTTTGAGTCTAAAACAAAAATGCTATTTAAAGTCTCTTAACACCTCTACAATCCCCCAAAATCTTAAAAAGGCCAAATTTCATTACGATTTAGTTTCATTCATAGATCTAAAAAGTTTCATAGTGCAGCATATAAGTAAAAATAAGTAAAAAGCAGAGCAAAATTGTTCTTTAGCTCAATAGAAGAATACAGAGACTCACTTCTGTATGTTTTGTTACTTGGTCCAATTCTGTATATTGTTAAAAAATAAGGGCATTTTCTCTTTTTGAGAGAATATGGATGAAATCCACCTGTCCATCCTTGGGCAACTAAAAATTAGTTGCCTGTTCCTGAATTAGTCACTTGAGTCTCTTTTCATAGGCAATAGAAAGAATTAAATAATTTTGAAGTGAGAGTTCTTAAAGAAAATTCAGATGAACTGACCTCTGATACAAAATAACAAAAATAAAATTAAAAAATTAAGTTAAATTTAAAAATTGATATATTCTTTCTATTCTATGTATTATTTTTCTCTTGGCATGCACTTCCTGTTTATAGCTCAGCTATCAGTATTTTCCCACTGGACATCTTACTTCAGAAAGAAGACTGCACTTATCTCCTTGTATAGAAATTTCAGAAAGTTTTATTTCAAGATATTACCTCAAATAAGAATTATCTTCCCAATTGCATCTCTTCCTTCAGACTCTTTGTCTAGTTAAATAGGCTCTAAAAATCATAAAACCCACTTCATTGAAAGTAGAAATAGATTGGGTTTCTTAGACACGTCTGGGGTTGGTTGGATGAATGATACATTTTATGCCATACATTTGATTCAAACCTGCTAGTCTTTGACTAGCAATCAAAAATGAGACAAACTATGACAAACACATAAGTGCTTCTGAGCATGAAACTCTTTTAGGTCAGAGTTAGGAGTAGCATGAGGAGGAAATCAAACCAAGAAATTACAAGTACACACTGCCTACTAATAATATGGCTGTCAGTTTTCAACACCTAATTAGTGGTGTGAGATCCAATAAATTTTTTCAACAATACTTTCTCTAGTCCCTGCAAGGTAAAAACTATCACTTTATAAGAGCATGTTATTGTCAAAAAACTTAAGCTGTTCATGTACTTCAAAAGATATTTTTTGTCTACTTGCCTCAAAATACTGACAGCAACAGCTTTCCAGGACTAACAAAGCATAGGATTAGGCTCAGCTGTTTCATCAGAAAATCATAAAGATTGTCCTTGTGAAAAAGTAACTTGCTCCAGGTTTACATGAGTTTTTGGAGCAGCCACCTTTTGCATAATCCTGTGAAAAATCTACTTTAGACACACAGAAAAACTGAATGGCCAGAACACAAGAGAAGGGGGAAATGGCCATTCTTATCACACTTGCTGCCTTCAAGAAATCTTGAATGCCAGCAACAGAAGAGCATTGTTCTACTCTTGTTTTATATTTGCTTTGATTAAGGAATGCCATCCTTTCAGCTTTTCAACAAATCTTACCATATTTTTCACATGACCAATCGTAAGTTTAATGCTAAACATAAGTCTTTACATTGAACCAGTTGAGTGATTTCCTTTTCGACTAATAATGTGGAATTAAAATAAAAACAAATGAATATTTGTGAACATTGGTTGAAGTTTGGGTCCATGTCAATGTTTAAAAATCATTCATGAAATTTATATTTTGAGACCTGATAATATTTCTTATTTTCCATACTCAATCTGAAATTACAGTTTTATACTAATCTAAAATTATTATCATTATTATTCAAATTCCATTGTTAAAAGTGTCAGTCATTCTGATCATTGTTTTGGTGCCAACTAATCCATGTTTATTACAGGGAAAGATTAAAAAAAACCCCAACTATTCTGTAGTATTTCCAACTTGGATTAGATTAATTATAAAATCTCTAATTAACATTTCAACCTTGTCTTTATTTTTCTATTTTGAAACTTTAAGTTTATTTCAAATTTTCAATATGGCAAATGAGTACCAAGGATTTTAAATGCAAACTACATTAGCCACAGATGTAGCTCATCAGATTAAAAATTAAACATTTTACACTACTGAAACTGTCAACAAAGATGCAGTGCCTTTGAATTCTACAGTAATTCCTCTTGATGTCATCAGTGTTGCAAGAAGGTGAGTTTCTTACAAACAAAAACTAAATCATAACAAAACAGAATTACCTGTTTATAAACTCATATATATTTGTCTCTAGGCAGAATGACAATGCAAAGCATCACACATAATGCCAATAAAAATGACAGTTTTATCTGTACCTAAAGTAGCAAACTTTAGCAATACCGAGTTTAGTTAACTCACAGAGAGTTTAGATGGCAACTTTTTTTGTTCCTTTATCATTTTGCTCCCTCCCAATGACAATTAAACTTATTGGGCCTCTGAATATTTTCTTCACAATACAGGAGATAGTCACAACCTAAATATGCAGTGCCAGTAGAAGCAAGTGTAGACAGCATTTTTCTCAAAGTAGAAATATTTTATAGAGTGTCAATGTCTCCATGTAAAAATATTTTTTAAATGTTTACAGTTACACTTATAAATTATTCTGAATTCTTTCCCATACCTTTATTGGAAACAAGGTTTGGAGTTGCATCTCAGCAGCTTGCCAAGTTTCTGGACTATCAAATGTTTTTCAATTTTGACTGCATGGACATCAGCCCCACTGACCTCTGAAGGGCTAATCATGCAAAAGAAAAGTCCTTTGCATAAATATCCTTTGTTCTTTCTCTTACCTGTTGTTTCCACAGAGAATTTCTCTGGCTACTAAACCACTTTCCCTGATTCAAAAGGGTGAGAAAGTAGAACACGATTTGGAAATACAGGAAATAGTAGAAGAAAGGAGAGACAGGTTAAAAAAATGATTGTAGGAAAAAAAAAAGGAGTAAGGAAGAGAAAAAGAAAATAATAAAATGAAACTAAGATTCAGTAAATCAAGAAAAAGAGGATCAGGGAAATTGACTGATATTGACTGAAGAATAAAAAGCAAAATCTTACGCTATGAAATGCAAACTCTTTTTCATGTCTTGGAGATGACTGTGACAAACAGCCATACATGAAGCACACCAAACATGAAAAATATTTGCAAAACTAAAAAGTAGATTTCATCCTCAGAAAAATTGTAATGAAAATGTAAAATTCAATGGAATTCATTAATATTATAGTAAAAATACTTTTATAAGTTTGATGTCTTTTTTGTTGGCACAAAAGAATAAAATAAAACTATTTTATCCACAAAGGCATCGCTACTTGGCAGCACACTACTTCAATTCTATAGCAACCCTCTGGTTTATGTTACAAAGTAGTTCTGAATTCTGAAGACATTGACATATCTGTAAGAAGTGGATTCTAAAACAGAGGGGTTTTGTTGAATTAAATATGAAAAGGAATAATGCAATCAGTACAGAACTCCTTGTCTTATTTATTTTATATGGAGTTCAACACAAATCTCAACTAATATGTGTTTCACTTATCAGCATGATCAAGTTTTCAACTTTTGTTGTGTTGCAGAATATTCTAGTGACACCATATGACTGTGAGTTGTACTATGAAATCCAGAAGTACTGCACAAGGAATCAGGAAATCTGTGCTGAGGGACTACATACTTGGTTCCTGCTTGTCATCTTTAGAGTTTTCTGGGGAACAGTAGTACCTGATAGGGTAGCTGCTCCTGCTGGTTTCACATCAGTCAGAATGCAGAACTGTAATTTTATCATCTAGTGGTAAGGGAGTAAACAAAATGATTCAAAACAAATATTGCCTCATTCATAATATTCTGTCCCTTGTTCCCTTATTTGCAGTCCAGTAACTGTTGCTTGATTCCCAGCCTTTCACTGGTCATACAGTACCTTGTGGTACTGCAAAAAAGTCTCAAAGATTTCCATCATACTTCAGAGATCACAGCATCATTTAGGCTGTAAAACCCCTCCAAGTTCATTGAGTCCAACATTTGACCAAACACTACCATGTCAACTATACCTTAGCAGTAAATCTAACCATTTCTTGAATACCTCCAGTGACAATGACTCCATCACTCCTCCAAGCAGCCCCTTCCAAACCTTAACAGCCCTTTCCACGAAGAAAGGCTTCATGATGAACAACATGAACCTCCCCTGTTTCAGCTTCAGGCCGTTTCCCCTCGTGCTGTCCCTGGCTGCCTGGGGAAAGAGATGAACCCCCACCTGGCTGTGGCCTCCTTTCAGGGAATTGTGGAGTGCGATAGGGTCTCCCAAGGTTCCCTTTCTCTCAGCTAAACAACCCCAGCTCTCTCAGCTGCTTCTCATATTAATTACTCTCTAGACCTTTCACTGCTCTGTTCCCTTTTTCTGGACATGCTCCAGCACATCAATGTCTTTCTTGAAGTGAGGGGTCCATATGAGAACGTTTGTTTCAGTTAGGTGGTTTTTTGTGTGTTTTGTTTCTTTTACCTTCTTTTTTTTTCTTTTTTTTTTTTCTTTTTTGGGGTGGGGCATGTGTGTTTGTGTCTGTTAGTCTGCTTTGTTTGTCAATGTTACCCAAGTATGAAATAACATTAATGCCAACTGGAAGAAGAATAACTACACAATTCTTTTCATCATCAGCCTGATAACTGCATTATTACAATAAAAGTCTTCAGTTATCCTTATTTTTCCAGTCTTTTATAATTAGTAGCTACTGTCTAGTATAGTACCACACACAAGGACAAGGCATTAGATTTTACTTTATTGTTCTCTAGACAATCACAGTAAGACTGCAACAGGACTATCAAAAATTTAGAAGACCATTCTGAAACTCACTCTAGAATTGACTGGCAGTCAAGAAAAGTACAATTTCCACTTCATCCAGAGGTATTCCCCTCTGTAGAAGGAAGGATAATTTTTACTATCAGAGAATTCCCGTGGTTCTCCTTGGGATGCATTGAAAAACTGAGTTTTGTGGTCACTAGGGACCGCATGCATACTGTTAGGCCAAAAGCAATAAGTATAGGAAAGGGAGGGCGTGTTGTAAAGAGTTTTGTCTTGTAAAGAGTTATGTCATGCAAATGGAGTAAAAAAATGTTAAAGGATGCAAACATTCTGTGGTTAGATTCTTGCCCACAGTAACCATAGGAGATTAATCCAAATACCATTAATATTTAAGTCAAAAAAACTATCACAGATGATGATCATGTTTCTTTCTTTTTTTCTGAAATCAGTGAAAATACACAATTATCATAATCTTTCTCATTCAGAGGCAGTCAAAGAAGGACACTAAACTGTTCCTAGGCAAAATGAAATGCAAAGATGGAGATTTCAATATTAGTTCAAAATGTATTTGATCACAGTCAGTGGTTCAGAAATCAACAGCTTGATAAACCATGACATAGTAGTGACAATGAGATTATGATAGCAGTTAACATCAAATCTATATTCTGCTTCTAGAGAGACCGTGCTAGTAGCTAAAACTGAAAAAAAAGAATGTCTGCATATTTTTATAGTCATAATAAGACCCACAAATAAGGGTGGAATTAGAACTAGCGGTTACATATAGGAGGAACTGAGGGGAAAAAATATAGAAGCAATGAGGCAAGTGACAACACTTTCCAAAAAAAAAGGTATTTTTTTTTCTGTGGATTGATACACTAATCTTAACTTCAGAGAAAAAAAGGATGGAAAGAGATCATGATCCTTCTTCATAGCTCTGCTCTCTTGTGCTACCTTTACACACACATGCAAGTACACTTGTGCTACCTATGTACCCGTATGCATCAGTGCTGAGAGAGATAAGGTGCTGTCATTACTGCTTTTCATGCTGCTAGTTATAGTTAGCACTGGTTTTTTTTCAATCTCCTTTGTAATACTAATAATTTTCTTCTATTTACATTGAAGGCCTTTGGGACACAAACTATTCTGTTGTTTGTGAATATGCATGTAGTTCACGTATGCCATAAATTCTGTTACAATTTGTATGTAATTTGTAAGTATATACATTGGGCTTCCCTATATCACACATCCTCACTGCAGCTATTTCCATTACACCAACATATAACATCTCTTTAACTGGATCTTTCTTCTATGAATAAGGATTCAAGAGCTTTCAATTATGCATCTAATAGGCACAAAAAAAATGGGAGAGGAGAGACAAAAAAACATCTTGCATACCGTAGCTGTCAAATTTCAGAGATACACAATAGCATTTTTATCCATATACAATAAATGATCAGTTTAGGATAGTTATGAAATATGAAAACATTTTGTGGTCATACTCTTTGTACAAAGTCCTATCTGGAATCTTCTGGAGGACAATGATTGAGCTTTTTCAGCAAACAGAAGAAGGATTCACCTTTTTTTATGCTTAATATGTAACAGAAAAAAAAAAAACCAAAAAATAAACAACCTGGTGGTACAGACTTTTAATGAAGCAACCTGCTTTGTACAAAAGTGACATCAGAAAATTATTTGTTAAACTGAAAACTTCCAGAGCTGCTTCATACAAGCAATGAATAGAGTCATGAGTGCAGCTCAACATTTAGGAAGCTCCAGAGATCTAAATGCACTGTAACCCAAATCAGTGATGAAACAGTTGAGTGAAGAGCAAAAACTGAGTAAGGAGCAACAAATCTCACCTTTTGTTCTGTTGGTCACACAGTGACATTGAACTGAAGGCTGCGAACAAAAGCTTCAGCCTCTAAACGTGAAACAGAGCTCCAAGGTCAGCTAACCTGCATTGGGTCATGCTACCAGAATACCCTCCTCTCTCATGTCCAGTGAACCTGGAGAGCCATTTAAGGATTAAGAGGTGTTATGGTCAGAATAAATTGTGACCTTTGGGTACATAAAAGGCATAACCCCCCTGCCTTTGCAGCACTGGGAGATCTGTTCTCAGTTACTGATAACCAGCTAAATCTGTGTATTGATGGAAAGCTACCAGCCCTAACATGGCAATATAGCTGCTCCCCCTTAGCTAGGATCAGATTAGGTGATTCGGTTATTGTTAGTTCCTAAAACAAGATTTCTGTAACATGGCAGAGAGATGAACTCTAGAGAATCAAGGATCAGTTTATAAATCTGCTAAGACAAACTTCTTCCGCCAATGAACCCAACATGAAGCCTATGGTGGGATAGTCCCCCTAACAGAAGATAGAGCAGAAAGTATTACTTTGAATTTTCTCCAAGCATCTTCTGTTCAACACTCATGAAGAAAACATAATGTGTCATATGGGTTTAGGGTCTCAAAAGGACATTGACAGTCTTATCTCTTTAATAACTTTGTTATCTTGCTCTACAGTAGCATAGCATTAATGATTATCTTTTAAAAATCGAACTTATCTTAAAGTGCATACGTATATTTTGGGAAAAGCATAAACTTTGAGGCAGCAAGAGCTGTTTCTGCACATCATGTGGCATATTTCATGGGTCTTAAGATCGGGTGATTCAGTAATTGACCTGGAAGAATTTGGATGCAGTAAAAGAGAAATGAGAGAAAGGTGAGATAAAAGGACAGAAGAGAAGAGGAGTATGCAAAGAGAACTCCTGAGGAGTGGTGGAGAAAGACTAGAAGCTAGACTGGGAAAGGAGCTTGCTCAGGAAGAAAAAGGGGCTAGAAGAACTTAACACATGTGAAACATCTACTTAAATGAAAGAAGTTATGAAATAGAGAGTAAGAAAAACGCATTTATAGTGAGGTGGAGACAAAGTCAACGATAAGTGAAGGAGCAAAGAAACTTGAAGGCAAGTTAAGCAGGTGGTCTGAAGGAGTAAAACTTAGTTGTGTAGAGAAAAGGAGGAGAACAAAGAAAGCAGATTTTCTCAAAGGAGTTTGAGTAAGAAGTTCCTCTTGCTGTGAGTTTTAGATGATATTTTGTGTGAATGTTTGGTTTGAGAAGCAGAATATCAGTGTGAAATAGAATCCAAAAGAAATTTCTTGTGTTGAGTGTTTATCAGCTGTGAAGATGAAAAGCAGTACTGTGGGAATTAGTAATAGAATAATTAACACATTTTTAAAAGGATAAGACAATATGCACTTTGGGTTCAGAAATCTGCTGAAGAAGAGTCTTGTCTAGTAATCCTCCCTCTATATAAATATAATGGGGCTTTTTCTTTGTTTTGTCTTTGTTCCTTGTAGATTTTTTAATGTATAAAAAAATTCCTTCTTTCAGTTCTTTACAGCTTGTTTTCTTAAATTGTTTCTTTCTTGTGATTGCACTCAGGATGACTGATTAAGATAAACTGCATATGATCCAAGACATCCCTATCACCTACTGGTGTCTCTGAAAAGTACCTGCTTGTGCTTTCCTCCTTCATCTTGTCATTCTTCCAGGATGCACATGCCCATCCCTAGGACTTTGGGGATGTGACAATGTACATTACCCCCAGATATCTGAGATATTTATGAGCTTTTATGCTGCTGGAATACAGGAGACCACCTACCCGTAGTGCAAGTGTTAGCTTTTGAAATAAACAAGAAGTTCCCCACTAGCGATTAATTCTTTTGTGATTCTAATGTTTTCAAACTCTATTTTCTGAATCATGGTTATATGAATCTCAGGGAAGGTGCAAGTATTGAATAATTCCCAAGGACACTTAAGTCAAAATAAATCCCAAGACTATTCTACAACAGAGCAAAGTTTTCTTCTATGTTGTTTTGAAGTTCTGGAGGCACTTTCTTTGTGTGCTTAGATGCACTTCAGACTGAATAACCAGACAGATGCTCAGGCACCTTAAGTCTTTTGTGATGTAATGGTAGCAAGGGAGTGGGCAGTCTTCAAATCCTCCTAAGAACCCTAGTTACCCAGGAAGTTTAGTGATAACAAATGATGGTCCAGTCTGACAGATTATATTGAGATCTTTTACAAAGGCCGGAAGAGTAATTAAACTAACACATAAATTTCTGGTCCCTGTTAGCTGGATTTAGTTCTGTTCCTGTCTGCTGCCCATATAATTTATTAAAGAATAAATAATTTGATCAATAATGACGAGAACTCTCTTCTTCTTCCCACTTGAGTTTCTTTCCACTGTGTTTCCTCATGGCGCCTTATGACACCAAGGCTCTTGTGTTCATGGTGCTTAGTGACCCATTTACAATGAAAAACAGGGATATGCTCTCCCGGAACTGGTAGCAAATCTCACCAGTTATGGGATCAAGTTGGGAAATTGGATCTGGGACATTGAGTGCTTTCATGCCAGGGATATAACAACCCATATCTCTCTGATGGTGCATAGTTTAGAATTCAGTGAGGATCATTAAGAGCAGCTTTGAGGGGTGAAACAGTGATGAGTGTTCCAGGTTAGTCTAGTCCATAGACTTAATGCCATTTTTTGTCTGAAGTGGAATCAACACTTGTGTCATAATATCACTGCTTCTTCAGTGATTTCCTCAGTGCTTGATTCCAATCATTCTCTATGTGGTATTTCCTAAACTCTGTAGATTCTAATTTTTGGACTCTTTTTATCTACAAAACCTGTGGTCTGTCAATGAATCCTTTTGCTTAAGACATTCCTCAAATGTAGTAAACTGCTATCTGGTATTTTTTCCGATACTGTTACTTAATTATCAAAATTAGGTTTTCTATTTTTCCCCTAATTTCTATTGTATTGCAGAGTATTTGCCAGCTAAATAAAAAGAAAGTTTTCCAGGATTTTCTGAATTTGTTTTGCCCACATGTCCAGTTTATCAGTCATTTAATGAAGATTCAGACTTCTGGGTTTGTTTTGCTTTTTTTCTTACCCTATAAAGTAGGATCATAAAATTATTGTCCTGCAAAAAGACTTCTATTGCTTTATTCACCAAGATTAAGTGCTCTTGACTGTTTATGGTGTCAAACATCGAATAAAATACCAGATAACGCTGATCCAACTACATTAATAATGATTGATCATACACAAATGTACCCATCTTTTATAGTAAAGTAAAAGAAATCCTAATTACTAAAGTTTATGTAAAGTTTAGAATAGATTTAATACCTTCTCTACATTCCTGATATTTTCTTTTTTCATCAGTCTTGCTCTCAGGCCTACTGAAAAATTATAACTTTCCCCAATTACATATCAGAACCTGTAAATTTATCTGGAAAGTAGTTAAGAAACTAGACGTCTGTAGCAAACCATAAATGTTGCCTCTAATATTTTATTAAACCTTCCTTGTTTAATAATATCAGTCCCTTTATCACTCGTCATCCAAATCACTGAGAGTTACAAATGTTTAGGCCAAGGAGTCTCAAGGGTTACAGAAATATAAACATTCATTTACCATGCCATCCCTTGGGAGAATACTCTGTCTATAAGCCTGGTAAAGTAAAAGGGAAAGAGATGCTGTGCTCTGAGAATTTCAGTTTGCCAGTGAATATTTTCCAATGTTTACTTGTGCTACAGAACCAGAAAGGCATTCCTATGAAAACTGGAAGTGACAATAAAAAGTCCTTCTAATAATACATTTTAAAAGTGCTGGTCAGATTATTTACTTAGTTCTTAAAGTTCATTGAAACTTACTCTCTCTCTACAATGTATTGTAGCATCCAAGAAATCTTGAATGTCATTGCTTATCTTGCTTTAATTAATGTAACCTAAAACGTTTAATTAATCTGGAGATTTATTAGAAACAGTGTAAATGAAAATTAAGTTTTGAGAACAAAAGGAGAAACCAGGAGTAGGAGGAATTAAGAAAACTGTAATTAATCTTGTTCTGTAGATGAATTGATTTTTATTCCATTATTTATTTTTCTATGATCCTTGCCAGCAACTTTGATTTTATTTGTAGAGAAGAAACATTTTACCAGATATATGGCTTGTTTACATGACAATGTTAAAATAAAAAATAAATCCACTTTTATCACTTTCCACTATAAGATTCCAAAGCAATTAATAAATATTTATTAATTAACCTTCATTACCAAACCTGTGAAAATAAGCACACTATAGATTATTGTTTATGGATGAGAAAACTGAGACAGGGCATGCTGAAATCAGTTGGCTACTTCCACAAGAAAGCTGCCAGCCTGAGACAGTAAGAGGAACCCGGGGCTTGGTTCTTCATGGTTTTGGGTTCTCTGTGTAATTGGTGACAGCTTTGCTGGGTGTGCATGAGGAACTGCTGGTTTGGAAAGTCAGCTCTGTGAAATGTTTAATTCATTTCAGGTTGGTCTAAGCAATTACACCAAAACACACAATGTTATGTGGTGACAAGACTCCAATCACTGGTGCATTATCTACTAAAAACCAGTTCCTCCCTGTTTTGACCCCCTCTCATTAGGTGCCACAGGGCTATGTTCACTCCTTAGAAGGCTTTTGCCTTATAAAAGTGGGAAATTCTTTTAAAGAAGTACCACTGTGTAGCTCTGTTTGCATTTCGGCATTGATTTTTTTCACTCATTTGAATTTCTTCTCAATCTGAAATTTTTCACTGCACAGAGAGTGAAAGCAACCCTCTGTGCAGCAGTTTTTAGATTTTAAAAATCTTCAAGCAATATTAAAATATTTTTAGGGTTTTTTCTTTCTTTAGAAATAAGAGATTTAAAAATTGTCATTAGGACACAATAAAGCAGTTTAACTCAATTTAGCAGCAAGTCAGTGTTTTTCCAAGCTATCAAGTTAGTGCCTTATTAAAATCCCAGTGGCACTGAAGTATCTGAGGTAGGGAAAAAAAGGTTAAACTGCATATCAACTACTGAAGGGAGCTGAAAGGATGTAGAGCCCAATTAAACCTTCAGCACTGCTCTCTCTCATAAACACTTGCTACTTTATTCCCTCTGGAACATATTTCGAGGCAGCTAAAGTGGGAACCCAGCAAGAACCTTTTCATGAGATTTCTGTTATTGAGCCTCAGGTCCAGCCCAGTCCTTCTGGGTGAAAGGCTTCATACTCCCTCTCTATTAATCATCATCTGGCCTTCTAACACCTGGGACTGACTCCAACTCCCACTGTTGCTATATTGACAATATTCCCTGTTGATTTCCTCATTTTCTCAGCCAAGGCTAGAATGACCTCTTTAAAATTCTTTATAAACGTCCGTAATTGCCGCATCAAACTTCAATTCATTACTTTCCCAGGCCTCATGTATTTTGATGATATGAAAGTTGACCGCATTTACATGCAAATTGAAGTTTTATATTAATAAGGGCCAGTAAAGAGAGATTGCATGGTAATACTCCATTATGACTTTTAAATACATTTGCCCATGTCTCGACTTGGCATTAGCATGGTCAGACCATGAGGAAATCATGTTGGTCTGATTGCAATTTTGTTTTCCAATTGAAAGTACAATTTCATCAGGTTTCCCTGTCATTTCTAATAATGACTTAAGTTTGCTTGCTAAATTGAAGAATTTCTCCAGGCCTCTAGATGAACTGGGAAACAGGTGAGGAGACAGCTGCTTCTATACGAAGTGCTTCATTATGAACTACCACTATATTCAACCCCATAAGGCCGGTTTGATGATAGAAACAAAATTACTGAAGGTCTAGTGCAGCTGAGATTGATTATCTTAAGCATATTAACTTTTAACATAAAACTTTGGGAGCCCAATGGATCATCTGTGAACAAGTCTTTAATACACTGATCAAGGAGGTCTTAACCTTTTTGACTGCTATTTCATTGTTTGGCCACAGATTTTATATGCCACTATATTCCAGCAGGAAAAGAAATAAAACAACATTCTGCAGAAAAGGGATGGTGTATATTAATACAAAAATTCAAGAAATCACTTTTCTACATGCATCCTATTAAGAATCCTGAAGATGATGTAATCACAATATCAAATCAAATCTGTGACCCTATGAAATAACATTCATGTTACTGATTATAAAAATCTGATTGCATTTCTCATTGGACAATCATAAATCAATGTCTTGTGTATCAATGGCAGGTTACAGCAGAATTAAAAACTAAATGAATGATCCTTGTTGTTCTAATACCACAGATATTCCTAAATACTGTTAAATACACCTTTTGAAGATTGTTCTGTAAAGACCAACAATGCTGCCAAGGCGTAATAGCAAATTACTTTCATAAAACGTGCTTATGTAAAAGTATAGATGATATTATGTTAGAAAGTCAAATAGAAACACAGCTTGTTTGTTCATGTAGAGGCTTTTTGCACTCCAGGACCCCTCAGAATCAGTGGGATTACCAGCAAAACACATTAATAGGTGCTTGTTTGTGCAGACTCTTGCTTTCCAAAAAAATCTTCTAAAGTAGCAATAGGTGACAGGCCTTGAATGTGTACATTTGGTCATTGCAATAATTTTGGAAACCGTTGATGTGGTTGGATTGTATACTTGCTACTTAAAAATTAAGCTGTGATCCAGTAGAACCATTTGCTTAGGAAGGTTTTGCCTTTTTCTGCAAAGTCCCAAGGACTTCTGTCAACTCAAAGAAGGGTTCAGGCTCCTCTTAGATGAATCTTTATGTGAATATTGTGGTTGGAATGGATAGTTTATATTATTTATAAAAATTTATATCTTCCCAGAAGTGTGCCTTGCTCAGGTCAAGCAGTTGGATGATACAGCTCAGTTTTATTAAAACATTTCTTCATTGTTCTCTTTTATATCAGATCAGTTTTCAACAGCAGCTTGAACATAGAGAGGTCAATGAGCATATGATAATACCATAACATTTCTTATCAGTGTTTATAATAAATGTTGAGACTGGGAATTGTTTAACTTCTCAAACCATGGTCTCAGTTGTCCCCATGTGCTATCAAAATATAATATTATGAATTTATTTGGTAGTCCTGCCTTCCAAACAAAAGCAACAACAAGCAGATTCCTTGCCCTAATAAAAAGTCTAGTCATTAGGATTATCATATGGCTGAGGCAATGATCAGCTCTTTTAGCCCAGTGCACAAGAGATCAGTGCATATTTCACAAGTTCCAATCCCCTTGTTAGTAGCTTAAGTTTAATAGTCAAGATTGGATTGTCAGCAGCTTGAGTGTAAGAGCCAAGGACAGAACAAATCTAAACTTCTCTTCCACTTTAGAAGTACCCTTTGCTCTGCCTAAGTCAGCCTGAAAATTCAGGATAAGAAATCTTTACATTCAGTGATGCTAACTCCTTTCATAGCCAAGTACTGCATGCAGCTGCTTCGTCTGCCTGGGAGCGGCTGAGGAGTAAATTTCTTGCCTCTGGAAAATCAGTTCTTCAGATCTTTGAGAGGTGTTTTGCTTGCCTTGTTAGTCTCTGTTATGGTAACTTGAAAGAACAGAACTGATAATGAGGATATGGGTGCAAGCGCTTTTCTTTGGGAAAGTGTGGAGAACATAATTATGCTTGATTTCTACTCAAAATGGTCCTTTTACCTAAAAAGAAAATAATTTATCTTGAAATACCTGAATAAGTCACTGAGTATAAATATATGTGTTTATAAAATGGGTAAAACATTCTGCAAATCATAGAAGCATGGAATCATAAAATTGTTTTGGTTGGAAATTATCTTTTAAGCCATTGAGTCCAACTGCTAAATATTCTGACTGAAGAAATTAAGCTTGTAGATAATCTTACCTTTGAAAAGAAAGAACACCAAAAAATGAATTGGTAATTGGGAATGTCTACTGATGATCATGGTGAATTTCAGGAAATCAGAATGGTTTTACAGTTAAGATATATATAAAAAATAAGATTATACTACTGCAAAAAAAGTTAACAAAGATGATAAGTAGAACTCATTATTAATTTCTCTCATCTGTTCTCTTTCCTCATCTACCACATAAGACCATCAACAGGAAATTCACAAAGTACATGTAGTCTGTGTAAGACCTGATTCTGAAGAAAATTTAACAAGATCAGGTAAATGTTTCAGAGCCTAAATAGAGGAAGACTTAGCTTATCTGTGCAAATGCAGACAGTTATTAAGAGCGTAAGAATATCCAGACATCATGAGTGAAGCCATAGTTAATATGACACAGCAAACTTTAATTCCTTTTTCTTGAAACTGTAGGGAGTGGAAGGCAGCAGGACCTGCTCAAATGTTTTTTTCAAAGCTGTTAATTCTCAAGGGAGTTAGCACAAGGTAACTCCAAAATTTTTTACTTTGGACATATATTTAATGTGTGAGTTTTTTCATGGAGATGCAAAGAATTGATACAAAAAGTCAATAGCACCTTAAAACCAAACACGCATAGAAAGAACACTTAAATGTGCAAAAATTTAAAAGGAAAATAGCAAAACCAATATGAAGATGTGTATTAGAAATTGGAGCTGATGGAAGAATACATGCTCCCATATCAAAACAGGTAGTGAAATTCAATGTGTAGTTGCTTGTTCCTAGTAGATATTGCTGTTCTAGACTAAAGGTGACCAGGTTTTCCTCATTTCATCCAACATCAGTAATACTCTCTCCCATAGAATGATATTATTCTTATATACCTATTGTAATACTCAAACTCCTCAGGACATCACTTCCAGAGGTCTGGTTCCTCATAAATTCAGTCCTAACCCAGAATCTGGAATAACACCATTAGGGAGGAGTCCAGATTTTCTGTCTGATTTCCAATGTCAAATGATTGAAGTACTGATATTATGCTCAAACTCTGAAAACTGAGGGAGAAGCATACTGTGTGTATTAGCTGTGCTCTAGTAATCCCAAAATGCAAATTAAAAAGAGGTTAAGGGTTTATGCATGTGTTACTCTACAGCTATGCATAGCTTAGCATCTTGTGTGTAACTGAGCCATGAGTTATTCCAAGTGAGATGTGAATTACTTGGGAAGAATTGAGAAAAGGATGCTGAATCAAGAAAGACATAGGAATAAGATCTTCCTAGAGATGGCAGGAGGAGCTGCTGTTCTTCAGGCTGAGAAACAGACTGTTTTACAGGGCTGTCTTCAGCTATATTGAAATAACAGTAAAGTAGAAAGAAATTATTCCTAATTTTCATCTATCATAAGAGAAGTACGGTATTAATCTGTAATAAGAAAAATGAAAGTTGGAGATTGGAAACACAGGTAGTGAAAGGCAAATGTTGGAATAGACTGCTTGGGGAGCCTGGAGAACTTTCACTGCTGGATCTGTTGAAATATAAATTAGAAAACATTTGTCAGAAAATATTTACCTACAATTGTTTTTGCCCATGAGACTCTATTGCATGGTTCCACAAATGCTATCCAGCCCCTTTTGCTAAAAGGAGTCCATAAACATTTAGGCTAAAATAATGAAGACCACAAGAATTTCTACACTCTAACTTTTATTAAAATAGTTTATAGTACCTCAAAGATTTCTTATTATTGTTTGCAATACTTACTATGACTTGTGTTTAATTTAGTATTTGTGTTACCTCAAAATTATATGATAGTCTTTCTTTTTAATGTGAACTAGGAACTATGAAATATAACTTGACAAACAAGTATTAGATTTTAGATTTAACTTTGTAATGGTTTCTGTAGCAAAAGCTGAAGATATCAGGAGGGTGATACCTGCTGCTTTTGTTTGCAGTCTAGAGTAGATTTTTTTTTTCTTTTTTTGGGAGGAGGGACATTGAGAGTGGGGGAGTTCAAGGGTTATGAGGAAAAACAGCAGCATGTGTACGTAGGGTAGTTAGGTAGAAGAATCATGAGAAAGTCCTGGATGGCCACAGTTGACTATGCTATCTGTCTCAGTTCACCAGAATATCAACTTCCATTTCAGTATATTTATGTATTAAAAGGTTCTGTGTGTGGGAGGTGGTGTGTTTCTGGGGTTGAGTTTTTTGGTTTTTTTTGTGGGGGGATTATGTGGAGCAATAAGAATATTTGTTCCTTTGTGGAGAAAGTTTTTTCATTCTCTGCCCTCCCTTATGTTTAAAAAGACGGCGCCAGTCCCTCAGTATGGGAGCAAGGAAGCACAGACAGGTCATATTCTCTTGAACAGAACAGAAGTAGTTGGTGAGGGCCATGATAGCCACTCATTTACATTTATCAGGCCTTCTTCTTCATCTTAGAAGAGCTATGGTGAGTCAAACTCTACTTCAACATCCCATGTTCTCATTCTCCGTTAATTCTTGGTTTTCAAGACTTACTGGGCTCTATATACATCAGTCTGGAGTGTGGAGCAGTTCTGATGTGGAATTTCTCCTAAAAAACTGATAGAATTCTAACTCGTACTATTGCAACCAGCTTTCCTCGCCCTCTTGTGATGTAGAGAAAGATCAAACTTGTAGCTGCTCTTTGGTGTGTTTTCCTAGACTTTTTTGGTTCACATGAACCTTTATTCTCTACAGAAATTTAAATTTAATGAGAAGAAGCTTTTAGATATCATATTTACCTATTAAACAAGACAGAAATGTGCTTATCTGCTTTATGACAAATGCAGTTTTATTTTAAAGTATTTTTTGAAGGCCATGACTATGATTCATCACCTGATTATCAGCTGTAAAAGCTTTTATTAAATACCATCCCCATTCAACCATTCATCGTTTTCATATGAAAATAGTAAACAATGACTATTGCATGCATAACTCCTCAGTACTGCAAGGCAAGGGGCTGAAATATGTTCCCCTTCCAATATTTCAATTTAAACATGGCTGCATAGCAGTAATGTCACATCTTGTTTGCACTCTGGGCTTGGTGGCAGACAGGGATCATTACAGGGGGAACAGTGAGAAAACTACATTACGCACTAGTCATAACCATAAAAGCAACTAAAGAGAAAGAGACATACCAATGCATGTGCAGCTTCTGTAATAGCACAGAAGAATAGGATTGTACTGAGAAATGTACAAAGGCAGTTAAGTTTAGAGAAGAGTTACCACTGCACTAAACTGTCAAGTCTGAGTCAAATGATATTACTTCTGACACCTCTGGCTACAATACATTGCCTTTGGATTCACTTTCTCTAACTTTTTTTCAGTTGTTGCATTTAAGGCAATTCCCTGGTGCTTTGATTGTTGAGATTTTCCTGTTTTATATAACTTCTTCTCTCTCTCCCTCTCTGTTCTCCATTCTGTACTAGCATTTTGGATGTGAGTAAAGATAAGCAGACTGCTGTATTTTTTAAAGTCAGCCATTGGTCAGGAGAGACAGTCAAAATCAAATGGAGGACTGTACTATTGACTTTTTTTGGGTAAAAATAAACATTTTTAGTTAAGGACATTCACACATAGAAAATCTAAGTTCAGTAGACATCTCATTTTTCTGTGCTTATGTCACAGAATCACCAAATCAATTAGGTTGGAAAAAACCTCTGAGCTCATCAAGTCCAACCTGCAGCTTTGTCAACTAGACCATGGCACTTAGTGCCAAATCCAGTCTTTCCTTAAGCACCTCCATGGACGGTGACTCCACCAACCCCATGGACAGCCCATTCTCATGTCTTATCACTCTTGTGAAGAAATTTTTTTAATGTCCAACCTAGAGCTCCCCTGGTGCAGGTTGAGACTATGTCCTTTCATCCTGTTGCTGGTTGCCAGGAGAAGAGGCTGACCCCCACCTGGCTACACCTGCCTTTCAGGTCGTTGTAGAGAGCAATAAAAGTCTCTCCTGAGCCTCCTTTTCTCCAGGTTAAATATCTCCAGCTTCCTCAGCTGCGTCTCAATGGATTTGTGCTCCAGACCCTTCACCAGCTTCATTGCCTTTCTATTGACCTTTCTCAGCAGCTCCATATCCTTCCTGAACTGAGAGTCCCAGAACTGGACACAGCACTCGAAGTGTGGCCTCACCAGTGCCAAGTACAAGAGAAGAAGCACCTCCCTAGCTCTGCCAGCCACAATAGTCCTGATACAGGCCAGGATTCCTTGGGCACACTGCTGGCTCATGTTCAGCCGCTGCTGACCAGAATCCCCCATGTCCTTTCCCCCTCAGCCACTTTCCAGCCACTGTTCCCCTCACCGGGGGTGAAAAACCAGGATTTTTTATGGCCAAAGTGTGGGACCTGGTATTTGGTTGAAGCTCATGCCATTTGTCTCTGCCCATCTGTCCAACCTGTTCAAGTCCCTGTGCAGGGCCTTCCTAACCTCCAGCAATTTGGCACTCTGACCCAAGTTGGTGTCATCTGCAAATATGCAAATGGTGGACTCAATCCCTCATCCACATCATAGCAAAGATATTAAGATGGACTGCATCCAACACTGATCCCTGGGAGACACCACAAGTGACTGAATGACAACTGGATGGAGCATCATTCCCCACCACTCTCTGGGCCTGTTCCTAACCCAGCCAGTTCCTAACCCAGCAAAGGTCCCACCTCTCCAAGCCGTGGGTTGCCAGCTTTTCCAGGAGAGTGTTGTGGCAAATGGTGTTGAAGGAGTTGATGAAGTCCAGGCAGACACACCCACAGCCTGTCCCTCACCCACCAGGTGGATCATCTGGTCATGAAAGGATATCAAGTCAGTCAGGAGACGTTTTTCCTGAACCTGGGATGGTTGGATCTCATCCCTTGGTTGCCCTGTATGTCCCATGTCATCACCCTCAAGGTGATTTGATAACTTTGCTGGGCACCAAGGTCATCTTAAAAGTAGTGCATTCTAACTCTAACTGCTTGTGACTTTCCTGGTGGTTACTGGTAGAACTAAATTCCAGAAGAAATTTACTCCTCATGGTTTAAAATAATCTGTGTTTTTCTGTCATTCTCATTCTTATCCTTTAGCATAAGCATACTCCAAGCTGTTTAAGCTGTTTGTTTGTGTAGTACTGCAATGGGTAACGGAAAACATATATATATATATATATATATATATATATATATATATATATATAAATAAAATTTTCATAGGGCAAAGCCATCAAAGTCCTCTTAACAGCTGTTAACATGGAATTGAAGTGCCTAACTTCATGAGAAAAACTTATAGAATCAGCCTCATAGTTAATGGGTCTTTTCTCTGGATTATTTGCATTTCTCATCCCCACTAACTTGGCAACTTTGGTGTAGTATTATTCAGTGACTCTCTTCTTCCTGTTCCAAGACCAAGGAGAGTATATTTCCTTTCTGGTACTGCAATACATAGAACAGTATTCTAAAGGTAGATATCGCAACCACAATCTCATCTGTTTTAAAAGGCTAAGGGGAAATTGCTTCTTATTAAAAAAAATAAAAAAAATTGGTTCATATAGGTATCAAGAATCAGCTATTTCTTTGGTACCTGTCCGGTTTTCGGCTGTTTGAAGGGCCTGGAAAGGCCCGGAGTGGCCTTGGGGCAGCCCGCGTATCAAAGGACGAGAAGAGGCTTCAGTTCTTCTTTCGGTCTTTATGTTTATTAATTGTTTATCTAAAAGATTTTCTTTCGGCCCGACAGAGGTCTGCTCAGCAGCCAGCCATGAGCACACTGTCCTGCCCTCCGGACAGCCACCTATCTTTATACCCATTGTTACGTGTACAATATTTATCATTTTTCCCCAATACCATTTATTCTTATTGCCCGGTGCACTTTTAGTAATGACCAATCCTAAAGTGCCACCATCACCATAGAAGATGGAGGAGAAGAAGAAGAAGAAGAAGGACAGGACACGCCCCAATTCCTCCATCTTACTTCTCTAAACGCCCCTGTACATAAATCCTAAACCCTGTGTCTCACCCTCTAATTAACTAATCCCTTCACCATTCACCCCGGTGAAGTCCTCCTGTCCTCATACAGGTGTCGTCTTCTGTGTAGGATCAAAGTCCAGCCACCAGACACTTCTGGCAACATTCCAGGACTCCCGAGCCCCCCAAGGGTGGTCTCGGTGGCTCGGCACCTCAGGACTGAGGTGCTGAGATCCCACAGGTACCTTTTACAAGTTTGTTTGGACATGTCATATTATAAACTGCAGACTATGAGGTTCTTTATCCCCAATTTATTGCAGAGTACCTCTAGCACTTAACACTGTGAGTCCTCCTTTTGGATCAGGCAATGAGTGTTTGTTAGGAGTCCATAATAGGAAACCTTTGCTGGTACTCTATACTGATTCTGCTGGAAAAGGAGCAGCTTGCATGGTGCTGTGTTTCAAATTTCTGGCTGAACCACTGGTTGACCCAACCAAAGAGACACCTGTACCTTGTGATGTTATGCTCATCAATAAAAAATGAGGTGGGGAGTAATCTGGTGCTGTGAGTGGTAAATGATTGTTGTGGTAGTTTTTGTTCTGTTTTGTTTTTCCTTCATGTATTCAACTTTATCTTGATCAATGAGTTTCTCTTGCCTTTACCCTTCTGATTCTTTCCCCCAGCTTTCTGTGAGTGCATGAATGGGTGTCTGAATGGGGGCTAAGCTATTGATGAGGATAAAATCTCTGCATAACTCTACCCTTGAAGATAAGCTGTCACAAATATATCACATTTTGTGTCTTCCTCGTTAAGATGTGTCATAGACCCAGGACATGAAAAGTATGGCCTTGTGGCTAAAGTACAATTTTCAACCAATGTTGAAATACTTACTTGAACAATACTTACATGAACACCTTGGTCATTCAGAATATATAAGGGTTGGGGAAAATACTCATCCTTCTAAATTGCTATCAGTTCAAGCAGTGCAGGGTTGCAGCATGTTCCCCTTCAGCTATGAAGTAATTCACTGGTGTAGAAGCGAATCAAAGGAATATACGGAGTTGTGCAACTAATTTTAATTATAAATGTGGTCAGATTGGGATGGACTACTACAATGACAATAGGCCTACCAGTAATCAGGAAGAAGGAAAATAGTTTAGCTAGCCTATTTTATTTCCTGAAACATACACAATACTCTGAAAATTCTATTATTAGTAGTAGAATGACTCTTAAATTGTTGCTGTTTTTCACTTACAGTCCCAAACTCTGAGACACATGCACAAGAAAATCAGAATCTTAGTTTATCCTACTTAAAATATTAACATGTATTTGTTATGTTAGGTGAATTCACCCCTTTCCAATGTGCATTCCTACCTGACAGGTGAAATATGTTGTTTGTTACTGCCAACATTATCTTCTATATTTCAAGTTCATGGTACAACTCCATAGACTTATAATTTCAAAACCCAAACCTCCCAAATTTTCTTGCTTATGGCACTTTTAAGATACTTAGGCAAGTATTTTAATAGGGCATGTAATTCTGGTACATTACTGTTGTCAAAAGTAATGCATCTCTTGATAGTCTTTGGGATCTGAAAAGAAAATTGAGCAATAGCCTTAAATGTAAGAGTGACTAATAAATTTACCCTGTTTTGGACATAAATAACATGTCACTCTTTATCGTTGAAACAAGGGGAAGTCTTTTCTATCTCACCTGTCAACAGTTTTGGGTGTACAGGTCCTAGGTTGCTCTTTACTCTGCACCAAATCTGGGGAAGTTTCTCCACCATCAGTTTAACCCTTTAAATTGTCTTCCTCTGTGTCTGCAGAGAAGGCCAGCATTTAGCCTTGATATTGCAGAAGAAACTTGTACAGGATTAAGAGAGTGGACATCTGGTTGTATTACTCAATGCAGTGGTGATGACTGTATTCTCAAGCATTCTGTGTGCTCTAGCCTACTTTGACACCTTTGGGTAGCTGGAAGGGTTTTTTAACATCATACAAATTAATCCAGCCTGGGGCTGGATTAGCTGTAATGGACAGCATATAAAGATTTTCAGGCACACAGCCATCCACACCTTGACAGGCTTGCTGCACTTCCAATAATTTAATAAATCTTTGACGAACTTTAAAAGAAACTGTCAAGATGTTTCATCATTTTTTTCTTCTTATGCCATTTTTAGTAAATTTATTGCACATGAAAAAAATACATCCCTAGGCATAGCCCAGGAGCACTAGGACAAGTTTCCTCACTCTTCTGCCAACATGTTTCTGTCGTGCCCTGGAGGTAGCACCTGGTTTGAGAGGATAGTTCTCTTCATTTCCTTGGCCTCTCAGCTGACAGTATTAAACAGCTAATTAGTGAATAGTGATTTTTTTCTTATGCAGAGGAATTTTACTTCAAAAATTTTTGTCCTACAATTATTTATAATAGTCCTTAGTATCTTACAACTGAAACTGGCTTTTTTCTTACCAGTTCTTCACATGCACATTCCACTTTATGAGTATAGTGTAATGCTTGTAAGTGTAATGCTCCTAGCAGAAGGGTTGCATGTTGTCTGTTTTAGAGAAAAAAACATTTTGAGTGTTTGGGAACAAAAAGAGATCTGAAAAATTATACACATGGGTGAAAAGAGCAACACAGCTGAGTTTACTGTACCATTCCTAACAACATCTCTTTTTCCTTCTAAACCGTGACTAGCTCCTGAGCATGTTCTCTTCCACTGTGTACTTGAGGGTATTTTGCTAACAGAACTAAGAGCTGTTGCTGCTTGTGAAGCATTATTAACTTTGCTGACTTTGTAACCTTAGAACAAGTCCATGGTCTGATGCTGTTACAGGGTAGAAGTTTTGAGTTTCTTATTCAGCTTTTACTTTCTTTACCCAGAAAAGGGCTGAAAAATGGAATGATGGTAACAAGTTGCAGTCCTTCATTTGCAGTGTCCTGCTATTTTAGTTGAAAGTACAACAGAATTGCTCACTGCTATTTTCTCTCGGGAAACCTGGAAATTTACTTTTACCCTTATCAAAGCCAGAGATTTTGGCTATTAATAGTTTGAGGCCATTAAGATTTGTTAATGGGCTTTTAATACCTTAATCATCTGTCTGTTCCTATTCATCTAGAATTTTACTGTTTTTTGCTAAAGTGCAGTCCAGACAATAAAACGTCATTGTTGAGAAAAGTAAAAAGCTATAATTATCATAAAATATTTTATACAAAGCACTGAAAGTGTAGAGAGGAGTGGGGAGTTATAACACAGTAAATGTATTTATGTATCTTTTGCTGCGTACACATAAAAAAGAGAGCACATGCTTTCCCCTAATGTTCATATAATGCCTGGAGGCTGGAAAGCAAAAGAAGGGAGATAAATGAAGAGGGAAGGAAGAATGCAAATTGGCTGCAAGGCAAGTTGGTGGTTCATGATCCTTGCTTTGACTTTGATCTAGTCTCATTAATGAGCAATTTTGTGAAGCTGCAAGGCATTCTCTGGTTGCAGGATAAATTCAGCTTAGGTTGCCCATGCAGGTGTGCATGACACAAGAAGCCTTCCAGAATGTATGCATTCTTCCAAAAAGGTGTTCATCATTTCATTTTAATAACTTAAACTGTTGTGGTTGAACATCACTTCAAGACATGAAGTATCAGATGTTAATGTAAGTAGTTTTGAAATGTACTGCTTAAATCAAAGAGGAGGAGAGAGCCTGTATCCAATCCACTGTGAAATGAACGACTTTGCTGAGATGATGTAAACTACTTCCTGTTTATGATTACAGCAAATAAAGTTATAAACAGCTGGTATAACCATAATTCCTACAAGAATTTTGATCCCATTTGAGGGCGAGTTGTGTTACATGTACAGTACTCATTAGTTGTCTGTTGGCTTCCTCTTACCTAGAAGAAAGTCTTACCAAAATCCATTCCTCAAGTTTTTGGCTGAAGTGCTGTACAGACCTTTACTAGAAAGTAGAAAATATCTCTTACTCTCTGCCCCCTAACTCTAAACAATATTATCTCCTTCATGGCATTAATTTAGAAGAAGCGAGAAAGACTCTGCTTGTTTATTAGATGACCAGGAAAAACTGAGAGAAAGAATCTTTTTTTCTAGCCTATAAGATTGGCACACGATTGGAAAAGGAATCTTTGCAAAAACTTATCTGATCCAAGCAGAGGTGTAAGAAGTAGGTATCAGCATTTGCATCTATATATTTGACACAGGAATAGAGGAGTGAGTAAGTGCAGTAATGGAATTTTCTGATGTTTGCTTGGGGTTTTTTGTTCATAAAAATTAGCATAGTTAAATATTGAATTAATAAAAATATGTATGCCAAAAAAGACTCATTGTCAAAATTTCCTACACACAATCCAACATCTAAAAGCAAACAAGGCCCAAATCCCACAAAAACAACTGTTTTCATTGTACTGATCTGTTTTTCTCAGGTGTCCAGTACACTGTAAAAGAAAAGAAAATTTAAAAAAAAAAGATGCTATCATCTAAAATTTTTAAGATGCTTTGTAATACTAAACTGAAGAAAAGGTGTGTGATTGCAAAATACCATCTCTGGTAGCAGTTCTAATCCTGCCCTTTCTTAGCTTCCTCGTATGTAAACTTAAGAATTATACCATTTTTAAAATACTATTCAAATTATGAATAGATACATACATAGTACCAGTGTGTCTGCTTTCACCCTTTGAAACTGGAGTACTAAACCCTGTTTCTTTCTCAGCAAGAAGGAACTGTTGAAAAAGGCCACTGAAATGATGTACTTTGCACTCCCCAATAACTGATGGGTTATGAAAAACTTTTTTAAACATTAGCTGATCACTTAAGACCTAGATAGTGGCATACCAGTATTTGGAAACAATTTTAGAGGAGATCTGCAAATTTTCTAAACAAAAAGGTTAGAAATAAAAGGCAAGTGAATTATGAGGCAGTCCCCTTGCAGTCAGTCAGGAATGCACATTATAATGTAGAAAGGTTGAACTTGAGCTTTGAAATGAGCTTGAGCTTCCAAGCCCAGGTAGCAGAGGAGGAAAGCCATAAAAACAGCAAGTCCAGTCCTGCTGCTACTCAAGTGAACAGCAGAACTTGTATTTACACTTGCTGGGTTTTGGTCCCCTTAGCATTCCCTGCTCCTAACGCCACCTGCTAGCAAGCCTGTGAATTGTACCAGCCAAGGACAGCTGGTCCTCCAGAGGACTTTCTCTGAGTCTAATGTCAATAAGAATAATCATGGAGGCACACACAACTAGGTATTTTGGATGAGAAAGATACTATATGAATCTGTGAACTTATATGGAGCTACCCAAGACAGTTGGTGAGGCCAGCGAGGACCCGATACACCGGATCTGATGTGCGTGTTTTCTAGGACGAATACCTGAGGGTCTTCCAGAAGAATTAGGAGAAACATTATACCAGATTTACTCAGCAGCTAAGGGTATTATTTTCAAACTTGAATGGGCTGCAGTTAACATAGATTTTTCCTTCTTTATTTGTCTCAAATTTTTTTAATATAAAGCATATTGTATACGTAACGATGTATATGTAACACATTAGTTCTCCAAACCCCAGTGAGATAATGATTAACTCATTAATTGAAAAGAATCTTCACTTTTCTTCCCCTTCACATTTATTGCTAAAATTCCAAACCAATTAGTTTTCCAGTCATTTTGAATGCATCTGTCTTCAGAAAGAGGTAAAGAACAAATTGAAGTTATCTCTTTTAAAAGAAAAATCATCAGATTAAACACCACCATTGTAGGATGAGATTTTTTTAAAAAAAGATAGTATTTGCTAATGTATCTCTTCCTAAATAGATTAAAATTACTCTTCTGAACTATTTATATTGTATTTTCATTATGAAGAATTCCACAGAACCAAATAGTGATACACTCTTATTGTGCCATGGATGTATTGCTGTTATTAATCTTCATATGGCAGCGGTAGATTTTAAATGTTGCTCTATGAAGGGTATAGATAATGCTTCTATCAGGAAAGACTGACACACATAATACTCTTTCTTAATAATATTAATAATTTATAAATTATTAATAATAAATCAATACATAAATTAAATTATATTATATTTGCATAATATTGAATTATAAATTAATGATTCTGACCACTTTAATGACTTGTGTGGGATAGAGCTTCGTTTTGGTGGGACAATATGGGTTTGGGGGAATAAAGGGCTGGCAGAGTCAGAAAACTAGTGGGGATCAGAAAACCAGGACTCTTCTTAATAGTGGTAGTAGTCTGGGGTGATAGACCTCACTATGTAGCTTATTTCAGACACACACACAAGCCTGATTTCTGAGCCTTTCTAGGTTTCTTTAGGTTCCCACTGAAAGTATCTTAATTCAGTTAAATATGAGCAAATATCAAATGCATAGGATGATTGCATTTTGCCAACATCTGTTTTTTCAGTAAATTACAGATTACAAAATATGAGAAATTACCTAATCTATTGAGGACAAAAGACTAAAAGTCTCGTTATATTTTCATTTGATTTTAAATTTCATAAGTGTCCATCCTCCCTCACATAAAAAGAAAGGTGTGTTTGGATTTTAAAGATACTTCACAAGGTAATGAATTCTTCCAGCTTCTTGGCCAGACAGATTTGTGAGACACAGTGATTGCACAATAAGTTATCAGCTTACTGTTTTCCCATTCAGCAATTAGTAAAATTTTAAAGTATATTTAGCTGTTTTTTCTTGTTCAGTAGAAGTTAGGAAATACCTTAATGTTTCCTCCAAATGTGCTTTACAAATCTGTTTTAGACAGGTTGTGTTTGACACACTGGACATGGAGAGCATAAGATATTTCACAAACAGGAAGATAAATAGACCAATATGTCAGGGGGTTTGCCGTTTCATTCTTTTAACACAATGCGGTTCAAAGGCCCAAGTTTCATTGACCAAAAGTAGTTTTTCCACAATTTTGAGTTCAAAAATATATATTTTTTTCCATTTGGATGTGGGGAGAAATGCCTTTTACTTGATAAACAGAACAAATGGGAAGGCTCACTAAGACTGCTTGAATTCTTTAAATACAGCTTCTTTTCTTTTGAAATATGTCTACCTGATGCAATATATTCTGTGTATAGAAGAACAACATCTCACCCTCAGCATGTGCTTACATCTCCCAAGGATTGCACTTAAACATTTGTATTAAATACTTTAGTAACCAGTTACTTCAAATGTTATCAGATTTGAACAGCAATGTGAATATTTGCTTTCAGTAGTGGGTCGAAGCTACTTTTTAGAGATTTTTTTTGCTGATTGATAACAAGGTATATGAATCTTGCAGGTTTTTTAGTGTACACACGTATGTGCATGTTTGAGTACACTTGCATCCTGAAGGTTTGTTTAGGTTCTCCTAGTCCTTAGTGAAAAAATCTGGAAATATGAATTGATAGTACCTAAAATCCCCATATATAGTGTATAGGATAAACATACACCACATTGTATTTTATAAAATTACTATTTTTTCCACTGACTTATGAAATATGCACAGAATATCCCCATGTTTGCAACCTTAATTACTTTGTTGTGATAAAAATATTATGATGTTGATTAATAAACGAAAGTATAATAGCACAAAATAAAGTTTCAAAATGAATTCTTACTCTTGGAATTTACTCCCAGGTTTCTGTCTGTCAATTTGCTGTGTTTGCATGAAGTACAATTATTTCAAGTAGAGCAAAAAAGTATACATACCCACAATAATGCCAGTTTTACAAAAGAGAAAATGAAGGCCAGGTCACATATTTTCCATTTGTCTGGCCCCAGGGGAAAAGAAGAGGAAGCATGATTATTCCTCATCAGTCACAAAAAGAGGCAACATCCTCTCCCCAAAACTTGATATTTACCTTCCAGTATTAGATATAGCTGACAAAATATTGCTATGGACTTTTACTTTTCAAGGTTTACTTTATTAATTATGATGCTTCTTACTTGTTCTCAATAGTTTCATGTGTTTATACAGTGCCTTAAAAATCATTTGGAAACTGAAAAGTACTTCACTTCTTAATTAATTTCAATACAATTAAATTTATAGTCCCGAGTGATTATTAATTTTTTAAAAAAACATACTTAGAAAAATTCTCTAACACAATAAAAATGTGCTTTTCATTATAAGTACCAATATTGCAAATGTTTCTGTTTCTTTCAATTACTAATGTTTGGAGTTTTTTTTAATTTTAACATCTCATATTACTGATTTCACTTTAGATTTCAATTCACAGTTTTCCCAAATGAGTGCAAAGTAGCTTTTATTTTTTTGTCTTCACTTGGTCATTGATTAGGTTGAGACATTTCTAAACAAAAAGGAATGCTTGCTGGAAACTTTCATGGAAAAAAAAAAGGTGCAGGCTTTCACATGTACTCTTTCTGCATGTATTATACAGATGGTTTTGAACATGTCCTTACATTCATCACATGAGCTGATTTAGGGTTTGTGCTGAATAGGCATCTTTCGGTGCTTCAGCTAAATATAATTGAACCTGTACCAAAGACAAAGTGCTGCACGCAGGGTTTGCACACAGTACAGCAGTTTATACAATCTGGCTTTATAAAGATTGATCTGATAAGAATAAAGGAAAATATGACTCAACTTTCATTCCATCTCAGATAGAGAGAAATGTGGAAAGTTTAATGCCGAACTGTGAAAAGATTCAGTAAATCACCACAAATCACTTCTACTAAGCCAAAACTGGGTAATTTACACAGCACTTTGTGATCTTCAAACAATTTGCAGTGTGCAATTATTCATGCCACAACATGGGGCCACAGCGTCCAAGCTGCCTGTTTGTTCTACGGCTGAAGCAGAGGTGTTTGAAAACTGCAAGAGCCTACCAAAGGCCCAGAGATCATGGCTAATGTGACACCCCCAGGCCTAATCTTCTTAGAGCACTGGGATAAAATAAGTATCCATTACAAAATCAGCCTTCATCCTGCCCCCTTCTGTGCTCTGCCACTCTGATAGCCAACACCAAGACAATTGCATGATTCTGGGCTTAATCAGGTATTAGGAGCTAATGCAGTACGAGGAGAGGCTAATCTCCATATTTACTCCATCTGTACTTACGGACATGACTTGCCTGCCCCTGATAGATCAAAAGGAATTGGCAAAAACCAGATTAGAGATGAAGAAAGGAGGGAGAGGTCCAAGAAGTGTAAGAGGCAAAATTCTCTGCTTTCCTCAGTTGTGTATATGTGTATTAAAGCCATGTGGTCTAATCCCATGGAAACACTTTCCATTGTATTTCTTTTTCTTCTTGTCCCTACCCCCACCCTCTGTCTCCATCTTTAAATATGGAAATTGCCATTGCAGTTAAAGTTATTGATAAGTGTACCACAAAATTTCTAAGGATCAATTTTTACACAATTAAGTATACATATATTTTAGAAATGTATTTTATTTCAGTTTATTATGGCATTTACTTATGGCTGACACATGTGTAGAACTCTCTTCTGGGTCCATTTTGAAATCTGATGAAAATCTCATAGCTAGGCAGAACTCATTAATTCCAGGTCTTTGTAAGTGCTCTTTGTAAGTACTACATAGACAATGTACCCTTCCATGACCTTAAGTTAAAATGAGTGTGAGAAAAGAAAAGAGAGGAAAAAAGTCTCTGCAAAATTAGCTGGTTTCCTTTTAGTCAGTCAGAAGTAACTGGCTATCTTCTTTCTGTATCTTATCATCTACAATATCTTGGCATTCTCTTCTGAGGCTTTTGCTACAAGCAGATACTTATGATTCCAGAAATGTGGACAGATGGGTAAGGAAAAGAGAGCAAAGGAAATTCACACACTCACCACTGTTGGCAGTCACCTACTGTTTGTAAACAGTGACATGTGGCCACCAATAATGACCTTCAAGCTAGGAAATGCATGTACTAAATTAACTCAAAGGCTCTGGTCACCTTGGGTTGCTGATGAACAAGTTTTATGAAGGTGGGATGCATTCCTTAGCAAGGGTGGAAGAAGCCTGTACTCAAAAGAGTGCTCAGGAAAGCTGAGGACATTTCAAAGGGTGCACTGTCGTCCTTTTTTGGAAAGCTGACAGACTCACTATTTTTTTGACTCCTTACAAACCCCAAGTGGTGCCAGAAGAGAGCTGTGTTGCTGCCGATTTTTGGCAATAGAGCTCACCTCATTAGAGTGGATTAAGTCATGATGCTGAGAAGGATAAAAGGTGAAAAGCAAAAACAGTGGATGGCGAACACAGAAAGCTCAGAGTGTCATTTGTATGCTGACGCTATTATTGACTAGAGCCCATGTGGTTCACACTTTTCAATTACCGTCTGCTAGAAAGGTGGCCCGTAATTGCAAAGGCTGATGCCAGTGCACCAAATGTCAAGGGAGCCTCCCTAACCCTCATCACCTTTTCTTGATGCTTGACTTGAGGATGTTCAAAGGCAAAAAGCCACAGCCTGCAGATCTCCCTGAGGAAGAAAAAGATGCCATTTAAAAAAAAAAAAAGAAAAAAAAAAGATAAAGCCTCAACAACTCAACCTCTCTCATTTAAAAACCTAGAGTTAAATTCATTATCCTGTGACCTTGTCCTTTACCCTCTGTTTAGCTAGGACATCGACTGGCATTAGTGAAAATTGTACTGTAAACATCCAGGGCAGGATTGCATTTTTCAGTTTTGTGGTGCTGAAGTTGCCCAGGTGCTGAACAGCATCCAACTGACAGTGATTGCCAGAGATGCTCTTTCACAGGATTTTTAAAAGGTGGAAAATGGCCAGACTTAGTTTTCTTCTAAACTCCAACAGATATTCTCACTAACAGCACAGTGTCACTTTTAACTGAGATGCATTACTTAAGCTGGTATTATGCCATCCCTGCAGGCCCTAGAATAGCCTGTGCACTTTCGCCCCCATTTATTTAAAAGCTCAAGTGCATTTTTTTGTACATCTTTATTTCATTATACATATTTTTTCACTGCTACAACTAAGGTAGTTATTGAATGAAAACAGTAAACTGTAGCTAAAACCTTTGATTCAAATATCCTCAGCAAACTCAGAGCAGATCCAAAAATTCAGATTTTTTTTTCTATTATTAAAAATCTAGTGAATTTTACTGATGAGTGTCACATATTTTTTGTTATTAGAAAAATTATTTTGATAATTACATTTCTTATCAGCAATAAATGCTGGAAAACAATATACTATATACTGTATTAGAAATTTATATGACACAAGTAAGGTCAATTTTCACTGAAAAAAGATTTCTCTGTTTATAAAAAATACTTTTGCTGTGCTTCTTTTTCAAATTCTTCAAAATATAATTCTATTATATGTCTTTTTTATATTCAGATTTTTTTATCATAGACAATTTTTTCTTTTTTTTTAAAGTTACTTCAATAATTGGACCAAATCCCTGAATCAGAAGAGAGAGTTTCACATGTGAGTATTAGCATCTGGCTTTACAAAAGTGGGATACTTTGCCTTTGCAATGGGAGAAAACATGAGAATGCCACATTGGTGATTATTAGGTAGATTTAGTGCTCAGTCATTATTCCAAAGTTATCTTCCAATCTTTTTTTCCCTCAAATTCATCAGTAAAATTCTGCTGGAAGAATACTTTTGTTGAGTAAGTGTCATACTGAGATATCTTAGATCCTAATTTCAAACCCTAGAGATACCAAATCAATTTTTACTTCCAGTGAGAGAGGAAAAAAATTTATTCATATCTTACCTGATGAAGTTTTAAGTAGGTAAAATAACACAATTTTGTTGAATTGAAATTAAATTGTATTGAAATTGTATTGAAATTTTCACTGAGATATGTGACCAGCTGGAATTTTAACATATTTTCTGTCAGTAAATTAAAGATAATTTATAATATTTTCTAAGAGCATAATTCTACCACTATCAGAGTGGACAGCAGTCAAAATTTTGCAACCAAACTTTGTGTGACCTATGCTGCTGCCCTCATTGTCAGAATTTAATTTTTGAGCTTTAAAACAAATTTAATTTTATTCACATGAAGAGGTTTTACTTAAACATGGTATTAGTATTGCTTTTTAGTTTGCAATACCAGCTGCAGCTTGTATGTAAATTTACAAATATTTTAATCGCCAAAAAGGTTTAACTTGGTCCATCTAGCCTTGAAGATTTTCATTTTACAGTCAGCTTGAAAATACTTTGTTTTAATTTCCCTCAAAAAAGAAAAAAAAATATTTTTAGGCATAAAACTTCACTGAGGAACTTTCTTCAAATCCACTTGCACTGTCCAAAATTTTTGCAAATTTATTTTTGTTTTCTCTTCTTATTTCTCAGAACTTAACTGTTGCATATTTTGGGGAAATTGGAAAATCCTAGAGTGAAACTACTTGCCTTTCTCAGTCTTTGACTCCTACTAACAAGTCAGTTAATGTCAAAGTTAGCATCTACTTTTTTCTCTCTAAGTTTTGATTCTTCAGTTTCCTCTCCTTGCTCCTTTACAGTAACATCTCTGCAAATGGGCTAGAAATATGAATCAGTTTTACTTCTCTTTTTTATGAGCAAATTGTAAGACAATGCCTTATGAAATGCATCATTGTAATGAAATTTTGGAACACAGGTATTTTGAATTCATGAGTGGTGCTGCTGTGTTCAGATAGTAGGCTGAATATTTTGAGTCAACTTTCAGAGAAAAAGGTTCTGGGCAAGACAAGGGAAAAAACATGGGAAGTTTTATGTTCTCCCTTGGATATTTGGTGGACAATATTAAAAAATACATGCAAGTTAAATGTATACTGTGAAGTGGAATCTGGATGTAAGGTGGAAGCTGAGAAGTGTCCTGCTCTATCCTTACATGATGCAGATCAGTAGATGCTGCAGCCCCATGTGCTAAGAAGTCTCCATAAGAAACAGCTGAGGGGAAACTCCTAAAACTTAAGCAAATATTCAAAATTGGGAAAGTATTTAAAACTAAGAGTCTTGTCACCAAAATTTTATTGCCTCCCCAGAAAAGAAAATAATCTGGATATTAGTTCAGAATCTGTGTGCTGAGCTAATGATAACATTTTTTAAATTTTATTTTCAGTCTGCACATTGAAATCCCATAATCATCATCTCATTTCCATCTTTATGTCTATCCTAGTTAAAACAAATAAATCTCTACTTTAATATTAGATATTTCTCTTGATAAGGAAGCCAATGGAAAAACACCAGGAAACCATAAGTGCCCAATTGGCTTTTATTTATGTATTCATTTCTATACTTTCAAAAAAGAATATTGCTTAAAATTTGTCCCAGAATAATTTTTGTGATTAACTCTTGGTCTGTAACAAATTAAACCAAATTTTTCTTTGAAGCTAGGCTTTATTGTACATATATTTATCCTGAAATGGTGATTACGGTCCCTAGGATAAAATGTTAATTTTCTTAAATACAGATTAAAAAAATACTCCTAATCTAGGCTGGAAAATTGTCACTGTTCCAAGTATTAGATCCAGTGTATGACTGTGAAGACCATAGGACCAGCAGTGACAGTTCAGCTAACTTAAAGGATTCATCAAAAGTAAGTCCAGTTGCTATTTTTAAAATAAAATTTCCTACACTCACTTGAAGCACTATGTTTTTTTAGCTTTACACACTCAACTAGCCTAATAGCTTGCTCTTCCATTCTGTAAATTCTACATTTTTAACACCATGAAATTTGATACTAAATCTAAGTTTATTTATTAAGTGGTTTTGACTGTTGGAGATGCTGCCTGTATTCAGGGGCTGCTGAATACCCAGAGACAAATATGAATTTATAATTTCTAAATCTGGACTGTTCAGAAGTTGCAGGGAGTTGTCCCCCTATAGTCTGGAAAAGTAGCTATGCTGTTATCCTTCAAAGATGTAACTTCTGGTCTATATAACCTTGTGAGTAAGCAGTGATTACAAAATTTTGCAGAAAAATTCCAGTGAACAGGAAAGGACCAGATTTCCTCGGAAGTCTAAAACATTTTCACTTGGTAGTCCTGAAAGTGGAGATGGAGTGAAATACACACCATGTTTAAATTCAAAATTATATTCTAAATTTGTCATTTAGTCCAATAGCATGGTTCAAAGAGTCTTTAAAAAGTTTATTTTATTTACTATTTTTAATGTGAAAATTATTGGAATTGAAGAGCAACCAAATTTCACTCTCCTTTTTCCCAAGTCTGTGCCTACCACTTTTGAATAATTAAAACTTCTTTTGCTTTGAGATAGATGCACTGATATTACGTGGATATGGAAAGGACATTTTCAAAGGCAAGTCATTGACAGTAAAAAAAAAGGTTTACTGTTCCCTTTATTTGCCCCTAATATTTTCCCTTTTAGTTACCAGCAGCAGTGTCATATTAAATGACTTCCCCCTTTAAACTGTTAAGTGGTGCTAGTTCAGTTTTAGCGGTAAGTCGCCAGCAGGCTCGGGGGACAAGTGCTATCTCCTATGGCCCTGAAAATTGATATTGAACATGGAAGGAAAAATCTCACAAGCTGATAGCAATTAGCTAAAAAGGATTTGCGACTCCATGATTCATCACACTAGGGGATCAAAGTCATTTACAGAGAGTGTTTCTACAGTCCCTGCCTGCTGCTCTAAAGATATACTTCTGTTTATCTCTCACACTGCGGTGTGACATTTCCTTTTTTAAGAGCCCATTTTCTTAGAAACGTAGCACTGGGCTGCTGCAGCACAGGCAGTCTTTGATTCTCCACTGACTGCCTAAATGACACGATGGCTCTAATGGCACAGCTTTAGCAGGAGCTTGCAAAGGGAATTGGACTTATTATTTACATAAGTGGACTAACAGGTCAGGTCTGGTACTTGCTTGTGAAAACGAGGACAAGGTCTTCTCATGGCAAGCGGTGTAAGGCAGGTCTCTTGGAGCTCTGTGGAGCTTTTATGATTTTTTTGTACATCAGGAACACTAACTTTCAAAATTAAGCCTCACTTGCTAGATATGTTTTTAGAAATATCTTACAACAGAATCCCACATAATTTTATCAGAGGATTAAAAGAGATCTAGCTCAATACCAAAGACATTTTTAGTTAGCTTTTTTTTTTTCCAGAGAAGAATTATACTCCTCTATCCCTCCAAAATTCACTCTAACACTTTGAAAACAATCTCATTCGTCAAAATGTAATTTTGCTTTTGTAATAGTATGATATGAAAGAAAAAAAAATTAAAAAATAACAAATAACCATTACATTTTGCCACTTCCAGGACCAAAGTTTATTTTCTAACTCAGTAATACGAATTCAATTTGTTTCTCAGAGCCACTACCTGCAATCATGGAGATCTTATAACTTCTAAAGATTTTTTTTTCCTCTAAGGCTGGAAACACTTCCTTAGTGGAAGACAAAGTGGTGTTTATTCAGTGATAATATTGTTATAGCCTTTCTCAGGTTTATTTGGTCAGAGTTTTACAAAGGAGTGATACTTTCATTAGCCCGATCCTAACTGCTGGCTGTCTCACTCCTTTGATAGTGAACACTAAGTATGTATGGAAAGTTCACAATGATGTGGCAGTATTTACTCTTAAGTGGCATCTCCTAATTAATACCTAATACTTTGTTGTGAATCCAGCCTTAGAAACAACAAATTTCCTAAAACTTAATGGGGAAGGGATAATATCAGGCTTGTCTGTGACAAAATGTGGGAGGACACACCAAGGTTACTGGATGTTCTGCTAGTGAGGACCTCAGCTTGTTGTTCTGATACTTGGAGTGGCTCCAGAGGTAACAGGAGACAGCAGAGAAACAGCGGTGAAACAACTTGAAGGTGCATTCCTTTAAGAAATTAGCAACAAGTTTGCAGAAGACAGCAAGCTGGTCGGTGTAGTTCACATGCCTTGAAGGACAGGATGCCACCCAGGGGGACCTGGACAAGCTCAAGAAATGGGCACATGGGAATGTCATGTGGCTTAACAAGACCAAGGGCAAGGTGCTGCACCAGGGTTGGGGCAGCCCCTGGTACCAGCACAGGCTGGGGATGAACAGATGGAGAGCAGCCCTGTGAGGAGGGCTTGCACTTGGGGTGCTGGTGGGTGAGAGGCTGGACATGAGCTGGCAATGGATACTCCTAGCCCAGAAAGCCAAATGTGTCCTGGGCTGCATCAAAAACACTTTGACCAGCAGGGCAAGGGGGGCAGTTTCCCCCTGCTCTGTTCTTCTGAAACCCCACCTGGAGTGCAGCATCCAGCTCTGGGGTTCTCACCATAGGAAGGACATGGACCTTCTGGAGCAAGTCCAGAATGGGGGACCCACAAAAACACCTCTCCTAACAAAGACAGCCTGAGAGGGCTGTGGCTGTTGAGCCTGGAAAAAAAAAAAAAAAAAAAAAAAAAGAAAAAGAGGAAAAGAAGAAAAATTGTGGTCTTTCAGGGCTTAAAAGTGGCTTACAAGAAAGATGAGAACATACGGTTTGGGAAGGTCTATTGCAATCAGACAAAAGGTGGTGATTTTAGACTGAAAGGATATATTTAGATTGGACATAGAGAATGAATTCTGTACAATGAGGAGGGGGAAATACTGGAAAAGACTACCCCAAAAAGTGGTAGATGTCCAGCCCTGGCAACATTTAAGGCCAGGTTATATGGACAAGAGTCTAAATAACCTGATCTAGGGAAAGATCCAGTGGGAGTTGGACTACATGCCCTTTAAAAGTGCTTTCCAACCTATGCCCATGGTTCTATGATAATATAGCCTGGAAAATACAGCAGGCCTAGAAAGTCCTTTCTTGTGTTGAAACAAACCATTTTTGTTTCATTTGTTTTCTGTAGCAGTGGAAACACTCTAAGAAGTGTGCATGCTTCATATACAAAGGTATAAATTTATTTAATTTAATTTAAATTAATTTAATTTAATTTAATTTATTTTATTTAAATTAATCCTTCTATTAAATCAGTAGCTTAAACTAGGCCTATCCTAATATTTGCCAGAACATTTTGATATTTTGGAAATAATTCTTATTAATTCTTCACATACTTTCATATGACATGAACAAGTATGCGCCAGTTCTTCCAGTAATCTTTGTTTCATTTGGTTGCCTTCCATTGACCCACACTTTCCCCTCTGCCTTCCCAAAAAACAGCTTTGTAAGTCCACCCAAATATCTGCAGGAACAGTACATAGTGCTTACACCTGAAGGATCATTAGTATGTAGCTGGTAAGACAAAGACTACAAGCAGAACTTCATTTCAGAGATGGAGATTTGTATTTTATTTTAGGTGTTGGTGCAATATCTGCTACTGTGATTATTTTTTGTGTAGGCTGCCTCTGGTAGCTTCCTGCTTTGACTATTTTTTCAAGTAACACCTGGAAAGTGGTCTATTATAGCATTTTGTGTGTTAAAACCTATCTGCCTCAGGATCTCTTCTTACAGAAAGGAAATGTTCCTTTGGATGCAATGTGTAGCTTGCAGGTATCTGACACACTATAGCATGAAAAGCTCAAAGTTTTTTGGCACATACCTTGGAACCCAGTAGATTTAGAGGACAAAAAATCAAGACACTGGTTTGTGTGCTCAAGAAAGGTACAAGGTGAATAAACCCTGAACTCAGATTTCTTATATCACAAAGGCAGAAATGGATCCCTCATCAGCTGGGGAAATGTAATCCCTCAAGAAGTGGCCATGTCCAGTCTCAGTCTGTTATCACATATGGTAAAACCAGCAGCATATTCCTGCAAGATGTTGATGCTGCTCCTCTTTAGAGCAGCAGCAGAATGCTCGTGACAGTGTTCCCCCAGAGTCACCTTCCCTGCCACTGCCAGATGGTGCTCACGTCGAGTGCACAGCCAGCATAACCTGCTCTTCCCCAGCCTGTGCAAATCCCTTGGAATGAGAGGCACAGATTTTCCTTTGGGCCCTATGCAGAGGAAAGCAAGATAATTTCTCTTCTTGGTGGCTGACTCATGTGTTTACAAGTAATTCCTGCAGCTGAAATGGTTGTGCAAAAAGAGTGAAAACTGGTACTTAAAACCCGGTCACCCTGACAAGATAATAGGAGGGAGAAGTGATTTTGGAGGATATTCATTGAGCACCACTCTTGTAAACCAAATGTGTTTGTCCACCTGAGAGGGTCTGGTGGACTTACAAGATGCTGAACTCACTTCTAAAAATTCAAGATCTGTAGGAGTTAAAATACATTAACTTCTGTTTCTGATGCATTGTAAAGGGCATAACTATAAAATAAGTAGTTGAGCAAATAGGATATGGGTGGTATGAACTCATATTCAAAAGAGAACTAAGGATTCAGGATAAATTCTTTTAAAATTTGACAGAGTTTGAAGGATAAGAAGAGAAATCTCAGGAAAGCTCAAAATACTCAGCTAATATATTTCTGTTAAAAAAATAATTCCTAGTTTCATTCTTGCAGAAAGAAAAATTGGTTGCTATATTTTTAGTGTCATTTTTGCCATGTAGAAACAGTTTTAGAAAAAGTTACTTCACTATTTTATTTTATTTATTTTATTTTATTTTACTTAACAATCTGGCATTTGTGAGATTTATCATTGTACTCGAACCTGGTTGACTTTAACACATTTATCTAAATTAATGAAAATATTTCCTACTACAATAAGCTAGTGATAAATTTAAATAGTTTATTCTGATTGGCTAACATTCTTGAATGTACTCTAATTTAAAAAATCCAAACCCCAAGACCAGACCAGAAAGTGTTCTATATCAGTGCTGCAGCCTGGGAGAAAATAAAGTAATTGTCGTGAGCATGTGAACTCCTAGAATCAGAGAATATTTTTTTTTAATTTATCTATACAAGGCAGAAACATTAAAACAGGTGGTTGAGAAGCTTCATGTAACTATCAAGCTACACCCATTTACCTCAACTAAAAATCTGGCCTAGTAGTAGTGTATACGAATGGCTATATGAATTACTGAGTGATGTGACCTATATAAACAGTTCCTGTCCTGTCCAAAATGATTTCCATTCAGTCTCAAAATAAATTGCATTTCTGCATGTAACCAAAGTTCATGACATGTTTATAAATTTGTCATCTTTGGACTCCAGTATTTTCAAATGAACATTTAAAAGACCAAAGATTTCCTCAAATAAATATGCAGTAAAGCAAATAATAAAGAGACCCAATGCAGTTATAATGTTTGTCATTACTTACTCACGTATGCCTGAAGGATCTCTTTTTGCTTAGATTGCACATATGCAAAATGAATATATATATATATATATATTTCCCAGTCTTTATTTCTGGGCTTCTTGCATGTTGGAAAGGATTTAACTCTGAGACCAATTTATAAATTTTTTTGTAAATTACTTCTAGTTGCTTCCTCAATTAAAATTAATTTTTATCTGTAAAATGCATTCCTCCATTTATCTGGGTTTTTTTCTCTCCCTCCAGCATAAGGCAGTCCTGTTTCCTATTTAGTCACTGTTTCTCATCCTTGTACTACCATTTTTCCTTCTCCTGCTATATCAGTGTGGCAATATGACTGCTTATGGGACTGCTACATAAATCAGGAAACAGCCAGCTTTGTCACCTAAGGAAATGTAACAAACATCAAATTGCATCCAATCTGTTTTGCTTTCGTGCACACACATGCATGAATCTACTGAGGTAACAGGGAATCCTATGAAATTGTTTTTCTTCCTTTCCTTCATGTTTCATCTCAAAGTATGGCAATGGTTGTAATTATTGTGTTTTTTGTTGCATTAGATTTGTTTTTCAAGACTGTACTTTATACAATGTCAATGAAAGCAAATTAATAACATTAGTGATGCTGAAATCTAAATGCTCATTGAGAAAGAAAGTTTGTACATGAAACTTTTGTTTTATACTACCTTTTGCTAATTTTAAGATAGATTTTCATAACATTTTATTCAGAAATTTTTAAATAATAAAAATCAAGCCCAAGATGTTTTACATACAAATAAAAGTGAAGGAAATCTTGGAGCTATTTTTGAAGGAAAGCTGGGTCCTGTAATTGTTGTGTGCTAGATGTCATTTGTTTGTATAAAAAGCTGTCCTGTCTTTCCTGATGGTTGATGTTCCTATGTCCAGGTACAGCGTATTATTTGACCACATTTTTAAACACAGTCAGTATAAGTCACTTCAGAGTATGTTATTAGAGCTATTTCTTGCCTCTGGCTGATGTCCCAGAAGAAGATGATAAATCATCCACTTATGCTACAGAGGGGGAAAAAAAAATCAATGTTCAAAACTTCCATGGTCAGCTTTACCAGGACAACTAAACTCTACAGTGACAAAATACTGATGATGTCATCAATAAAGTAAATTAATGCTGTGAACAACTAAGAATTGTGAACTGCCTTGCAGCATGTTGTAGAATATGAAGAAAAGTTTTTGAGAACTAAAGTTGCAAACTCTAGCTCTTTTTGGATTCTTAGAGCAAGGTGAGATACATCCTTAAAAGCCAGTGCCAGAGAATACAATTAACTTTTTTATAAGCAGAACACATGTGTAGGCAGCAACAGGATCAAGTCTTGGGATTTTGACTTTTCTGCAGCCCACTGGTAAAGAGAACAGTGGGACAACAACCTCTACAAAAGCAATAGCTGGACATAATTATGTGTGTGTGTTATTAGTCTGAATTAATAGAGGATTTCATGTACTTATTTTAGAACGGGATTTCAGCAAATAAATAACCACTGAAAGATATTTAATTAGTCAGCTTCAAAAATCACATATTCTATATGAGGTCTTTACAAGAAAACAGGTTCACGTGCTACTCATTAGAGTGACCCATTTTACATGTAGCTCCCCTGGCAACAGGCAGGGAATGGTGGCCCAGACTGATTTCTTCTAAATATCCCCCCTGCCTTAATACAGGTACCAGGAGTCTCTGTAAATGGTCCCAATCTTCCCTGCTACTGAAAGCAAATGAGGTTTATGGATTGACATATCCACAAAACTCCTGCAGTCTGAGTTAGTCTCAGGGCTGGCTGGGAAGTGTGCTAGTTCTAAAAGGATCCCAGTTCTAGCAAGAACCAGGACAGCTGCAGCCAGTGCATATTTACTTATTGAAGTGCACTTCCTCAGCTGCAAAATTGAAGTGTGAGTAATTAATCAGGTCAATTTCATGTCATTAGTTATGCTTGCAGATTCAACGTAGAGCAAAAAAACACTGCTTAAAAAAATCCAAAGAGTAATAATATTACCTGGGGAGATAAAGACAAGGCATAAAAGTTGAAATTGTTTGTTTAACACAAGATGAACAATCACTATATACATCTAGGGACAACTGTATCCTACAAGGGAGAGGAATTCAGTAATATTCCTTATCAGTAGATTTTGTAATCAGGTTAGAGCTCAACCTGAGAATCAAAATACAACATCCCCTGTAAGTTAATACTGAATTGAGCAACTAATCATACACACATTTGTTTTATGCAGTAACTGAAAAACTGTGGATTATTTACCCTACAGAAAAGACAGAAAAGTTAAGCCAAAAAAGCAACTGATAGACCAAGTATGAAGCAAGAGGAAAGTTGCTTCTCAAAGCAAATTTTAGCCTGCCATGAACATGTGTCTTTGATTCAGGTGAAGGGCTGAAAGTACACCAGGAAATGACAAAGGTGAAATCAAAATCTGCCTTGGGTGAAGTGAAAACACAGACAGAGGTTAGAGGAGTGAGAATATGATTCTTGTAATCTGCTGTTTAGTTTTAAATGAAAGATATTTTTTGTTCTGAGTACAGAGTGCATCAGCAGAAGAGGATCACTGTTACATCCTATCCTGGCATTAATCTGACGGATATTGGGAATTTGAGTAGCAGGAGGAGAGTGGGCTGCTCTGGAAAAATTCTGACAGCACATGAAAGGAAGGGAGTAAAACATCTGAAATCAGGAAGCTGGGGGATGGTCTTGATAAAGCCATGCTAAACTGCTAGTTGTTAGCTTGTGAATTTTTCAGGTAAACTAGAATGTTCTTGACATTAAAAAAATTTTAGTTCTGAACTAATTTAATTTATTGGAAAGGAACTATTCAATTATTTCAAATTTAAGGGAGAAAAGGAAACCTTGTTTTGAACTTAGTTCTTAGACTATCCCAATGCAGGATTTGAGATGATAAAGACATATATCAATCACTTAATAAACTCAATCTCTAGAATTTGATTGTTACTACTACCTAGATGTCGGGTGTATTACCACAATGGCCTTCATATTTTGGGTGCTGGAACATCACCTTTCAACAACTTCCAGAGATGTCTTTGAAAATTTTTGTTCTTTTTTTCTATGTTTGTAACCCTTGAGTTTCTCATAGAATATCTTGATGGAATGAGCGAGAGTTCATAAATGGAACTATGATGGAAAGATGTGATATGATTTTTCAGAGATAAACTGAATAGGAAGCAAAAGGACTGAAAAAGATTATTGTAGTTAGGACTTTTACCAGAACATAGATAAATATGTGTATGTATAATATCAATGTCAAGGGCTATGAGTGTCTAAATTCTGGATATGATAAAGACATCATGTTTGTCAAGACATGAGAAGAAGAGGTGATATCTGAAAGAATGGGAAAATTGTGGCCTGGTTTCAGTAATGAAGACATTTTTAGCAAATTTCTTTAGGAGTTTTAAATTTGTGTCCTTATTTCTTCATTTCTTTCATACTTTAGATACCAAAATAGGCCTTTCTGTTCTGCAGTAACTAGGGTCAGTTCTTACAAAGGTGATTCAGTCATTTGCCAAGCTCATTTTCTCTGCTTTTAATACAAATTACATTATTTTATTAGTCACACAGTTGCATAAGGTTAATTTGAACACCAGAGTGGATTTGAACTCCAGATGATGTCCTGTCCCACTGAATAATTCTGATTTGGTTTGTCCTTCCATGTCTTCTAGTGACAGTGTTTGAACTTTGCTCTGGAGGGGTATTTTACCAATATAGTTCTTAAGAAAGTCTCATGCAAATGAGCAGTGTAGTCTATACTTCCCTATTCATGTTACCGAACTCATTTATTTCTGTGGTTGTGTACTTCTATGGACTCAAAAACCTTCATGGGGCAATTTTTTTTTTTTTTTTGCTTGCAAGATAGTTAAGACATATCTTGCCTTTGGTTTACACAAAGACTTTGTAGGTAAGTTTTCATTTTTAAATACCTGTTTTTCTTGGGCTACTCCACAGTCAAGCATAGGGTTTTTGGTTGTATTGTCAATATTTTCAACATTACCAAAACCAGTCATTGTGTTGAACCTAGCAGAGATCTGGAAGTTCTCAGCAATATGCAAAAGTTGCAGACAGCATTCCAGTGCTGGAAAAGCAGATGTGTGAGCTCTATTGATGAACTGTCCCTAACACCTTAGAGGAGGATGTGAACTCCTTCAAATCAGGCTCAACCCCTAGATATTCCAAAGACACTCTTTAGACCTGAGACTAATAAAAGGACACAAGCCTCCACAAGAGGCAAAGTACTTTTTTTGGAGCCGTTCAAGTTGCATTGATCACAGCATCAGGAAAATGCTGGAAGCTTCATCTTCATGCTGAGGCTAAAAATATCTCTGATTGCTTTGCTCTGGCTGAAACAGTTCTAATGCCATAGCAAGAGGCTTGGAAGCTCCAAAGCAGTGAAGACAGAGATTCTTCTTTTTTGGAAGCTCCATCCTCTCTCTTGTCTTTTTCTCACAACATTGAGGATTTCTGGGAGCAAGACTCTTACTCCTGGACACTTGCTTACCTGCTACTACATGGGTTTCCTGTGATATGAGAGCGTGACTGTCCCAAAAGTCTTAGGGAAAAAAGTGGAAGTCAGTCATGTACATACTGAATATCAGAGAAGCCTAATAATAGAGGAAAAAGAGCTGTTTCTGGGATGGAAGTCCACTGTGTTCTATAGGGAGAGATTTTCCCTACTCAGTAAATTTTTCACCACAGTCTTGACTCTCCACCAGCTGCATCAAACCTTTTACAAGCATCTCTCTGTGAACAAACACACCTATCCTGCTAAAATGGATATTTCAAATGGTGTTAAGTGCAAACTAGATGAGCTGGGTTATATCAAAAGTAGTTTATTGAAAGAATTAGTTTACATGAGGTCTAACCAGGTGGTAAGCCCTCAAGCATATAGTAGTGGATTGTATTGCTTGAAGCTGTCAAGAGAAACAGAGACTAGAAGCCCATATTGCTGCAAGTGATGCATGAGATCATATAATAATACCTCTGAGAAATAGTAATAATAATAATAATAATAAGAGATAATAATAATCATAAGAGATTTTATCTTTTTGCAGAGAATGTGCAAAAATTAATGTGGGGACTGGGCCACCAGGAATAGTTGCTGCCCCTTTCTTGTCTTGCTGAATGTCATTCCATAACTTCCATACCCAGACCTCCAGCAAATCCAAAGTAACTTTTTTTGGAGTAATTGTAATACTGTATAACCTGGATTAAGTATTTGTCTTGCCCAGCCTATATTGTCTTTCCTTAAGTGGTTGGATTTGGTTAATATTTGAGTAACATGGGAGAAGGGGGAAGAAATTACTTTGGTATTAATGTCCTCCAAAATAGATTGGAAGCAGAAAAATGTCCTGAATTCCTATAATTTTATTTTAATAGTTCTATAGTTGAGATACTTAAGACTACCAGAACATGCCCTGGCAAAACCTTTGTATTTTTCTACTATAAACTAAGCATAAATTCACTGGTAGATGACAGATTACTTCATATACCATGCAAGCAAGCCTAGACAATAGCTTTAGCCATGACTGATTGCCTTGCTGTAACCCACTTTATGTTAAATGTATTCTTGCTGTTCAATTCCACAACTGTAATTTTGTTCTTCTGCACCGCTCAGCCCTCTGTGGACTAACCAGGTTCCTTCAGTAATGATTTCTTTTCTATTGTATTGTTTTCTGCATAATCAAGTTGGTAGGTAGGGGTTTAGGTGACACAGCCATCTGTCAAGTTCATTTGCTCTGAAAATGCAAGAAATAATGGCCTCTACAACTTGGGGCTATCTGTTATAAAGGAAGAATATCAGCTTTTACCCTGCACCATCTTCTCATCTTTTCAAATTATCATTTTTTCTACTTTCTATATAAAATACATAAGGTTCTCTTGACATGACTGATTGGTGAAAAAGAAAGCTATCACATGTCCACCTTGTATTGCAATTTATGCAAGCAATCCAATTAAGGAGAAGCAGCTAACATCCAGACTAATGTGCCTGTCGTGAAACTAAAGAGAATGCTGCAGACTGCTCTGCTCAAGTGTTATCATTGCTGGTTCTCTGACATGCTAACTGCTTTCTCCTTGAAGTTTGCATAATGTGTAAATGTTAGGGAGTTTGCATGCCACAAAGGAAAAGGAAAACAGTTATTCATTTTCTCTCCTCTAAAATAAAATGCTCATAATAATTCTTATAAGGAGCCTTTATCAAATTGTATCTTTCCACCAAAATGACATGCACTTGGTAGGAAAGACATAAAAAGCTGCCTGTGCATTCTTAACCTTTTTCAGACACAGTGAAAGCCAGCTGGAATAATCCAGGAATTATTCCAGTTTTCTGTGTAAATGTATGAAGGGGGCAGAGTTGTTTATACAGGAGAACAACTTTTATCCAACATCATGACAGCAGAGCTGGGAACATCCTCGTTGCTCTGGGTCAGAGGCACCTTTACATTGGGCACATTTGAGATTGTCCCTCCTAAAATGCAGAATGACAATTGCTCATACTGAGCATAGACCTCAAATGGTGTGGTTAGAAACAAAACCATTTCCAGAAACAAAACCATTTCCAGATGCCATTATATGGTGCTAGTGAAACACGAAATTTTCTGCTTTTATGAAAACATAATTATTAAGTGGAATGTCACACTTTTATCACAGTTTTACCAAACCAATTCCCCCATCACCTGCCTCTTAGGGCCACTGATATGTGATAAGACTCTCTGCTGGATGAGAGATTCCCTGACAAGGGAACAATTGCTGTTGTTCACAGCAAGTCAAATAATGAACATGAACAGCAGGTGTAAAAAGTGATAAACCCATTAATGAAATTAGTTAGCATCAGTAGCCACCTACTGAATATTTCCAAAATATCAAATCAGTCTTAAATTGTAAGCAAAACATAGAAATACTGCAAAGAAGCTACTCTGCTCTGCATTTCTGTCCCATGGTGTAGAATTTGGTATCCCTTGATCAGTGCTGTGTAGCACATTTAATGCAGAATTGAAAATTTTTCTTCAAGTTATCCATAGCATTCTATAAACTGTGCTCTGTCATTGTCCCAGAAGCTGGGCATGAAAAGCCATGCTCATCCCATAAAGAATTAATTGTTCTATCCAAGCTTACCTCTAATTCAAATTTCATGTGCTGCTTTGGCACAGAATAATACTTTCTGGACCATATGTTTAATATATGGGTTTTTTTCTTGGGATGTATTTTAATTCCATCTCCACCTGGGACCAGCCATGGTGCCTCAGAGGTGGTGTTGTTTTTCTGGAAATCATTACCACTGGCTGAGCAAAAAGGCAGGTACCTGACTTAGTGCCATGCCTTGTTACTGTCTTCTGGATTTTGAGGTATAATCTTACAGAATATGAAGTAATCACAAGTCAGTTCACAGGTGGAAGTGAATGCCCACTATTTCAGTGTTAAATGAATAAACCTGGGAATAAAAAAACATCAGCACCACATGTAAGTATCTTAAATCTCCCATGAGTTAGTTTTGTCTGTCACTTGCTTGTAAACCTTTTAAAGGTGTCTGCTTATACCATTTATATGGTAGACCATATCACATTATTCCTATTGATCAGAATTTCAGGTTGAAGATGCCTTGTCAAATTTTACAGTTTAGGCTTTAAGTATTTGGATAAAAACATGTGATATAACACTGCTAAAATGAAAATGATAATTATGTGAAAAGTGTTAACCTCATCTTTATTTGTGCATCATGAAACACACACACATACCAAGAGACACACAGCTCCCATGTAATAGAGTTATACTCTGTGAAATTCAAACTAGCTATAAAAAAGTGCACCTCCTGTCAGAATTTCTTTGATCTTGGTTATTAAATGAATCTTAAAAATAGAGAAAATAGACCTGGACTTCAAGAGATGCAAACTACATCTGGGCTAAAACTGTCACAGAAAATATAGAACCAAGTGTTAAAATACTGCAAAGAAAATTATGATGCCTACAGAACAAATGCCATTTTCATAGAGAGTGTGCTAGGCTGCTCACACAAACAAAACTGGCTTTAAAGCTTGCAGTGGGGATTTTTAAGAAGCATGAACAGCTAGTTGAAAGAGCAATAAGAGAATAACTAAGTAATTCTGGATTAGTTGTCTGGGAATTGTTTGTCTGGGAATAGTTGGTAGAGTTCTATAACACAGAAAACATAATGCCCAAGAATCAGCAAGCATCTGAGGATGAGAATTCACACCATCATCAACTTGCCTTCAGGTGCTTGGGTATATTTATTGCAGGGTCAGGTGAAAGAAGTAGAAATAGGACCAGCAAGTTCCAGTGGTGGTGTGAAGCAGCAGGGATACAGAGCTGCATGCATGGATACAGGCTGTCCAAAAACACCAAGGCCTTTCCACTCCCAGTGAAAACAATCCTTTTCTTGGCCTCAGTGACCACAAAGCTCAGCCTGGCTGTTCGAGATGTTTGCTCTTTCACAGGTAAAATTGCATTCCTAATCTCAGACTATTTATTTTCAGAGTGCTAAATGGGCTTTGCTGAAGACCACAGATGTGGGCTTTGACTTTTTACATTACATAATTCAGAAATCTTTGCTCCCTGTTTTATGCAGAATTCAATTTAAGTATATATATAGTACAGTTGCACTAAAGAACCACATTCTAAAACACAGCATTCAGAATGACTTAAAATGGTTTGTTGTGCTATTAATACCTCATCTGGATTTCAGTGCACCATCATTTTCTCAGTATTAATTAAGATAAATTATTGAGATAGATGGTTTATTAGATGACAAAGTTTTTACTGTGATAGATACCCCACAACTAAGAAAGTGAAATCTGAAAAATAGAAGGCTTTTTAAAGGGATGGGATTTCTGAGAAAGTGATGAGAGTCTTCCTGAAAAAACTTTTTTTTTCAGCACATCTTAGTTGAGCATGTGCAATCACTTATTCCTTCTGATACTGCTGGTTCCATGAAGTATTTATCTGCCAAACCCAGGTCTAATCTAGACAATTATTAATAGTGGATGTTGTATATATCCCTAGTAGATAGAACAGATCCACAAATTCAAGTTGCGATTATTAGAATTATAATTTTAAAGGAGATTAAACCTAGAAAGAATTTAAAAGCTTATGATAACTACATTCTCTAGCCAGCAGCTGGTACCAGATTTAAGGCGCCATAAGTTTTTAACATATTTTTTCTTTTTAGATACAATACATATCATTCCCCCACCAATATCTAAAAACTTTAAGCAAATTCATCTTCAAATATTTAATGCAAACATGACTCCTAAAGTGTATGTTAATGTTTTCCTGGGACCTCAAAAAGCAATTATAAACGTTGTAATAATTAATACCTGTATACCATTTATGCCATTTGTACTGTAACATTTATACCAGTAACCATTTATACCAGCATCAGCTCTAGTCTAACAGCTGTTTTATTTTATTATCTTTTAGTAGACATAAATCCAATCTTTACTAATAACACACATTCAGTAGTATAATTACCACATGCCAGTTTGATGTCCCATTAGGATTTCTGAAGTGAAAATAAGCAACCCAAGGTAAACTGTGTTGAGCAAGTCTGACCACATAAAATATATATTTTGAAATAATTAAATTCAGTTAAACCCCAATCCAGTGCTGTAAACAAAGAAAAACCTTGTTGCTCACATCTGTTCTTAGAGGGGTGCTTAGGGCCTATGGGACAAAAAAATATAGCTGGGTGAGAACTAGATCTTATGTTACAGAGAAAAATATTCTTTTCTTTTTTTCCCCTATAATGAAATGGAAACATATTGTTAAATATTTTCTTTTAAAATGATTGAAACATATTGCTTCAGACTTATTTTTTTTAATTATATGATATGACATAAAATAAAGGCAATGAAATAGAAATAATTTTAAAATGGCAAATTTCACTTTCAAAATAATGTATTTCAAAGTCAGTTTTAATTTTTTTAAAATGCAGTATGTCATGAAGAAAAATATTTCCATGAAACACAATCTTTTGATGAATTTGTAAATAGGGCTCACAGAGTTTGCTGTTCAGAGTTTTAAATTTTCATTAAAATCTCAAAAGAGAAACTTTTGTCATTTTTTACACATTGATACAAAAAAAAGATTTTTCTAACTACATGTTGTGGGAAGTAAAAATTTTGATCAGTTTTATTTGAAACTTAGTACCTTGTGACCCTCTGCACAGTTTTGTCCCTAGCATAAAAGTAATTTCTAAAAATGATAATCTGTGTTTTGCATCTGTGACTCACCCTCAAAGAATTGTCTCAGTGGGTTTTAGAATTATGTTCTGAACAGCAGATATGTGGGCAAATTTTAACATTTCAAGAGTGTTATTCATGGAATTGTTTGAATTGCAAGGGTTGTTAAAGGTTGGAATCCATCCAATTCCAACCCCGCTGCCGTGGGAAGAGATACCTTCCATGAAACCAGGTTGCTCAAAGGCCCATCCACGCTGGCCCTGAACAATTCCAGGGATGGGGCAACCACAACTTCTCTGAGCAACACATTTCGTGGTTTTCTAAATAGGAGATTAGGTTTATTGGCAGACCCTGAATGCATTTCAGCATGCCCTTCTGCTTGAGAGGGAAGGTGTAACTGGTCACTGGTGACATTTTTGCTTCTGTGCAAGACAGCAGCTCCTGGCTCTGTTGATTTCAAAATGTAGTGAGGTCCAGGAAATGGGATCTGCTGCCATTCTCAGGAAGCTGTGGCTTCCTACCCAGTTGTGCTCAACAAAATATCTGTGTGAGATTTCTGGATCGGGTTGTGGATATATCACCTCAGGTCTGGCTTCATGGTACCTCAGTTTGAAAAAGCAGAATCTGAGATTTTCCATGTTAAGTACTCTTTTCTCAGATATATGTTTAGCAATGTTATAAAGACTCTCAGATTTATAAAATGGATGACTCCGTCTCAAAGAACCAGGCCTTCAGAAACCAAATTTTTATCATGTCAAGAAATGGGCAATTTTGAAGACTGCGAATGACACTTCTCTGGCAATTGAGAATTTCAAGCCCAGCCACTCTAGGTTAAATCTAAAGAGATAGTAAAAAAAAAAAACCAAAAAAAACCCAAAAAAAACAAAAACCCAAAAAAACCACCTGAATTAATTTTGGGGAATGGTTGCAAAGTTTTCCTTCAATCTTTCTATGAAAATTCAGCTAATGCCAAATAAGCATGATGAAAAATAATAACAGTAATTCAACAGCATCAAAAAAAACCCCACGAGTGTGTTATGGAGTTTTGACAGTTTCATTGCTGGTTCTCTATGTATGTATATGACAGCTTAGATCCTCTAATCAACTCGGCTCAAACATATATGGTAACTTTAATATAAATTTCCCCTTTTGTCACAATTTTTATGCCCTTTTTTAAAATTGCAACAGCTTTATATTTCTCTTCAGTATTTTATTTCCCGAAGCAGACTTTAATTTTCCTTTCTACAAAATGGGTATTTTTGCAAGAAAGTATTATATAGGTTACAGTTTTAAAAAAGAAAGGAGAAATAGTGAGAAAGGAAAAAGATAAATTCCATAAACTTGCACATACAATTTACTCTCTGACAGTTATTAAAGATCCTGGTTGAAACTCCTACCTGTGATAATCTGATATCCTAACATAAGATGCTTCTTAGTGTCCTGCATGGTTTATTTGTGAGAAACTTGTTTTCTGATATTTGACTGTTAAAATTCAATGTTATTTTGGTGTCACCATTCAAAATTTTCCAGATGAAAGCTGGAACAAAACATAACATTTCAGACTGTTTTCAAAATGTCATTCCACCAAACCCATATCAAGAAAACAAAAGCAATTCATTCCCAATGTTCCCATTGAGACAAAATTCCCTTTTCTTTAAAGGAACACTTGCCAGAATAATGAACAATATGGCAAGCAAGGTTTGTTCCCTGACATTCTTTTGTAAAGTACACTTCTATTTTCTTTTAATTTGGACACAGCTTCTTTGCACTGAAGTTTTCCATACCATGTGCCTGATTTTTTCTAATTTGTTTTTATTTAAACTAGGTTTGTCAGTTTAGGTTCTTTTTTTCACTGTTAAAATTACCAGCATCCTTCCTTTCAGAGGTTTTAGCAGCTTTGTGTTTTGGAAAATGGCTGGAGAGCAAATTCATCTTGAATTAACTGAATTCAGACAAGATACCATAAATAGCATATTTTAAATCTTAAATAAATTGTATTTTTCAGGTTGATGACATCTCATTTGATCAAATAATGTTCTTCCTCCCCACAACTTGGGATGCTGAGCACATTTGCATAAAATATCCCCACAGAATAAACCCATAAATTTGCTACTGGTGTCTGTGGGGTGAAGTGCTGTTGGAAGACAGACTGAGTTGAAGAAATCTACTCACCTCTTCTGTGAATGCTAAGGATTTACCATACTAAACCATGAGAGAGGGGAGAAGACCAAAAAGGGGAAGATTGCACACCTGAGAAGGAAATTTTGACTAATGTTGGAAGGAAACTGTCCAGGAAAATAAGACGTAATATTGAGGGAAGAATGAGACCAAGAGTGGTGGTATGCCAGACATAACAGGGATAGAGTAAGCAAACTGGAATTAGAAAAAAAGGGAAATTAATTGCAAGGCATTTAGTAGAGAATACTGAGATCCCATTGCTAAGGGGAACAGAAGACGACTGCTGGTTAAAGTGAGTAATGTGAGAAGGCATAAAGATGGTGGTAGTAAAGTTTAGAAAAAAATGAATGCAGGTAGTTATAATTAGAAAGAAGAGTGGAAGAAACAGCATATCCAGAAGATAGCAAAAAGTCAAAGCAGATAAGATATAAATACAGGGTTTTGTAAATGAGTTTTGTAATAATGAATTTCATAATAATGAATTAGAAAATTAAAGCATAGGGCAGAAGAACAGAGAAATCTGTTTTTCTGCCCTATGCTTTAATTTTTGGATTAAAGCATAAATCCAAAGCTACTACTGTGTAGATTCCTTGAAACCTTGGAAAAACATGCTTGTTCCTTCCTATCAGATAACTGGAAACCATGCAAGAGGGAGAGTGGTGTTCATAAAATTTATCCACCTGTAAAATTTCAAAGTGTCACCATTAGTTAATCTATCAGCCCAAGATATTGCAGTCTGTGTTGGGAATTTAATCCTTCCTGCTAGCAGACCACTTTATGGCTTTTGTTGCTTTAAATCTAGGAAATTACAGGAAATATATTTAGAGAGAGGATACATACCTAGTACTGATAATTCCTAGTCTTGGGGTAGTTAACCTGAAAGGACTCAATAGAAATGGTGTTGTGGGCTTATCTGCATGTAACAACTATAGATTCTTAGCAATAAATTTCAAGGCTTTCCATGTACTATTTATTATGGAATGATTCTGCCAAAATATGTTATCACAGACCTCTCTTTACATCCGTCATTCCCTGCTGCTCATGCAACCCACGATTTACACTGTTTTTTCAAGACAAGATTCAAATTTCAAATTTTTTTTTTTTTGCTAGAAGCTGAGACCTACATAATAAGTAAGCCTCCTAGAAGGAGAGAATAATCAACCTGTATGGCTCATGTTTTCCTTTTATATCAATTATTTAGTAAGGGAGTAATTTAAATGGAAAATTTTCATGATTCACATAGTTACATGCTTATGGAAAATATGAAAAATGCATTGTCACAAAGAGCTTTGTGAATGTTATCATAATAATGGCAGGAAGGGAGCCCTAATCTAAGCCTAGAAAAGATCTAATAGATCACATCACATATTTGTGGGAGAGAAATATTTGCTGTGAACAGATTGACAAATTTTTAGTTTTTTATAGAACAGGAGGATAACACAATTCTGATTGTAGGTCCCCTGAGAATATCTATTTTTGTTCAGCGAGAAAAATCAATAACCCTTTTTTGGAAGGATTGAGACATAGAATAACATTTATTTTTTTTTTGTACAACAGTGTTGTTATACCATGAAAACATGCCAAAAAGTCTTGGGGAGAGAGGCAGAATCTATTAAGAAAAGCATTCATTTCTCTTTATTATTGGCATAACTTCCATAGCAAAAGATGCAAAATTGTCAAATTATTTTATTTTCCTCACAAATTTACTTGAAGTTGGGTCATACCCAAATAACCTGGTAATCTTCCACCTGTAGAGCATTAATATAGTGTTTAGAGCAGCAGATTTATGACTTGTTCCAAAGACAAGCATGAAACTATATCTTTTCCTTTTACTGAGAGGGCCTCTGCATGAGATGAACTAATACATTACTGTAGCCTAACATACTTGTTAGCTATTTTCCCTTCCTGAATTAAAAAATTGAATTATGTACACTCAGTCTAGTTACTGAACCTGTAAAGTTTATTAAAGTTTATCGACCATGTGTATACACTTCAGGATTTAGGTTCAATTGCTTCTTTCAAGCTGGAACATTGAATTAAGATGCAGTGCCTTGCTGTGGCTCTCATGGACTCCAACTGAGCTACAGGTAGCAAAAGTCTCCTTCAATTAGACATAATCATCACTCACAGTCAATAATTGTGCTAAAGGCTGCTTTCAAATCTGTGAGGGATTCGCATTTAATGTACTGATTCAGCTTGTCTGAGCCAAATTCACTGTGTACTGAAACCAAAGCAATTTAGTTCTTGCCTACGGCCCTTTTGGCAGTTCATCTAGTACTGAGCACTGTAAGGACTGTGAGATACAATTTAATCTGAGACATCTGTGCACAGACAGGACCTTTTCTGTAACATAGAAAGACTAAGTAATGGCTAAGCTGTAGTTTTATGTGAAGAACCAAGTCTTATCTCTCCTCTGAAAAATAAAGCGTTTAAGATATAGTAGAAAACCAAATGAAAAATGGAAAGGAAAAAAAAAAAGAAAGAAAAAAGGAATAAAAAAATCCTTGGATTTATGAAATGCACACTGAGTCTACTAACAGCTTTCCTTGCTCCTAACCACATAAAGCACTTGAGCTGTGATCCTTGGATTAACCATTTAAAGATATTATACTTATCGTCAGCTGCAGCTGACTGGAAAGATCTTTATTAAATATGAAAGAAAGGCTCACTGCTTGTGATTTTTGTAAAAATATCAAAATTTTCACTGTACGTATTTTTTATTTTTGGCTTATGATATTATTGGGAAAAGTGCTGTAATATTTATCTCTTGTATCATTCTGCTGTTAGAGGCTTGATATTTCCCAGAAAGGCTTAAAAGTCCTGTACTATATATGATATTGCATAGGAAATTTTAATGATAGTGAACCAGGTGCTGATAGTGTATGCCAAGTTTTGCTGACTTAAACCAGGTTTTCACCTTGAGTTTGCACTCAAGTATTGTGTGATCTCTTCTTGTCATTTTTCTTTGATAATGGAAAAGTTCTTTATGATGAAAGAGCTATTCTTGGTATTTCTTCAAAACCACTAGCAAAACACTTTTGTTTATATGAAAGCAAGTCAGGGAGTGGGCTGGAAAGGTGAAGACAGCTCTGTGGTATTCACTAGTCACTGTCTTGTAGAAGGCCCTGCTTTTGTGGAGCAGGAGTCAACAGTCTTCCTTGATCAATACCTCTTTGGCAAAAAAAATGGCAAAGAAGGTGAAGTCCTATCCCAGAAAATAGTGAAAACATACAGTATAAAACCTTGGCTTGTCAAATCTAATTATGTTAGAGGCTCTGAATTATTAGAGATGCTGAAAATGCATCTGCAATTTCTTTAAGTGATGTCCATCAGACCTTCAAATCTGTTACAAAATATTATCTGAGATTTGCAGTTTTGGTCAAGTTATGATGCTTTCAGTGGAATCAGAATTTCCTTTGTTGATTTCCTGCAACAAACAAAGAAGTCCATTGGCTTCTTTGCATGTTATTTAGTATATCTACATGAGTTATGAGTCATACAGTGCGGGGATTACAGTACCTGGGCATCTAACATAGATTTCTGAATATAGTAAACTGCAAGGATAGCATACTGTAACATCTGGAATTATATCTGCATGTCTACCAACATGATCCATTAAATTTGGGAAAATGTTTATCATAGATACACTATCAACATAGATGCCATACGTAAAGAATAGACACAGAACAGAATGTCAACCCAGAATTTCTCTATTAAATGTTTCAGCTACCAACCTTCAGATTTATAATTGTTTTTCCCCTTGCCTCCATCTGGCTCTGAATTCTGCACTGCTGGCAGCTTGGATGCCAAGCAGAAGAGGAGATCATTCTGTCATTCTGTAGTTGGCTTCTGCATTGAGAAGTCCTGAAAGGCCACAGCATGTGTGGCTGTGGATAAACATTTTACATATCCTCCTTATTAGAGAACTTTTGTTCACTTAACAGAAAGAAGAAAACCCACATTCCACAGCTACACAAAATGGTGTTTATGCTCCTTTCTTGGGTCTGAACTTTAGCACATTGTGGCAGGCAGTGGCTTTCTGTTCTTTATACTAGCTGATGGTCACATAATGGATACCTTATTCATGGCTAGACCTGCTGCATATTAAATACTTATATTGTTCTTGCTCCTTGTTTTGATTACATTACAAATTTCTTACAAGGAGAACATGACAGAATAAAAAAACTTACTTGTCTTCCCTGATTCAATGAAGGCTGAAAAAGATTATATTTCTCTCTGTGTTTTCATTGTCCTTGTTTATTAATCAGGACAGAAATAAATCAGGGACAGAAGAGAGATTTTTTTAAAGCTAAACAATGACCAGTATTAGCTCATTAATGAATTGCCCTAAGAAAAGGCAGGTTGGAATTATAAGAAATACCATCAAGAGTGTACAATTCTAAGTCAGCCTTTAAAATGGTATAAGAAAACAACCCTGAACCCCAGTTTGGAATCATCTTAAATGGACATTTGAAAGATGATATAAATGCACAACACAGAAGTCTCATCTTAAGTGCAGAAAGACAGCATTTCACTCAGAAGATCCATTCCAACCCTATGTTCCCAGAAGTGAATTCCACAAGCGCTGCCTTGCAAAGCTGAAGTTCCAGCAGATTATTTACACCCAGTAAATTAATGCAATATTACCTAGGGGCTTCTGACTTCCTAATTTTTGTTGCAAATTCTTTTGAGTCTCCTTGCAAAGGACACAGTGACTGGTTGAAAGGTGTTGCATGCAAAAGATGTTTCAACGTCCATTATTAACTTCATTTTTCTTAATATGCATCTTATTAATGTAGCTGTAACTTGTAACCTTTAGGTGATTCATAGGGCAGTTAGTGACCAGGTGGACAGATTGAGTCCTTGAGGTAAAAGTAGTACTTTTTGATGTTTCAGCCAGCTGGAGATTATAAACAGTACAAGCTAATAAAACATTTGTTAAAAAAAAGTTCCTTGTGCACAGCAACTTTCCCTTCCTTTTTATTTGCAATATTAACTAGAAATTCCATATTAAAGTAAAAAAACCCAAATATGTCAACTAATTGTGTCAGTAGCATCTGCCATATCAGACAAGCTTCTGAACATATGAAATTTCCTGTTGCAGTTAACTTGTATTGTCTCATTTTTGACATCTTATATTGTTTTCATTTCTAGAATATTATTGTATTTTGAGTCTGTTATTATGACTGCTATAATATTTAACAGGTAGGTTTTACATGGCTTGGCTTGGAATACCATGGCAACAATAGATATGATGCAGTCCACATTCACCTCCATGTTTTCAAATGATGAAAATGTTTCAGTGCAGAAAAGAAAATTTCAGATTCAATTATGCAAATTTTTCATGTCAGTAATTCCATTTTCAGATGTGAAAATTATAAATTATTCTATTCCATTGTAAAAAAGAAAGGATAAAAGTGGAAAAATTCTAGGGGAAAATACTCATTGAACAGTTTATTCAGATAATATATATATTTGTAGAGTAATATGTTCAATAAATGGTATTGTACCCATAATAAACCTAGTCAAATACAGAGAAGAAAAGTAATTGAATAATTTATTCAATGAAAGATGACAAAAGTCACTGAATAATGTATTCACTGAACAGTACTTAGCTCTATCTTTTTTTTCTTAAAATATGTAGAGAAATATTTCAATATGTTAAGGTCTGTCTTTCATCCTGCTTTACCCTGAAAATCAACACAATTTTGAGTTTAAAAAAACTGAAGTGCTAGTGAGAAGAAATATTTCAAAGCTTCTTTGAGTTTGGCTTTCTTTTCTATATATTCTCCAGAAATTTTAGCGATACTTAGTTATCAAAAATGTCTGTCATCCTTCAAAATCCATCCTCAACTTTATAAAATGTTACATAGTAATTTTCTTATTAAAGCATAGTCCTGACATATATTGTTTCTAATAAAAAATAAACAAAAAATGTCTTCTTACATACTTATAAACACAAATCTCCACGTCCTGTTCATGCTGACAGTGCACAAACTATCCTTGTATTCCAACTGCAAAAAGATTATATTTCTTTCTGCAAAGGCAAATTCAAGGGCAAAATTCAGTGTGTTCAAAGAAACCCATTGGGGGCTAAATGTTAATCTCCCCTATGGTCCCCAGCTATTCTCATCTCCAGCAAGAGAAAACGCAATGTCAGACAGACACTTAGAGCTTAAGGAAGGAAAGATAGACAGGGCATGCCATGGGTCAATAATGGATGCTGTTATCAGACAAGTGGGTCACAAACATTCTCTTGAAGATATTAAACTAATTCTACATGAGAAGTGACTAGTTCACTGATAATTAGCTGCATTTTTATGATGCATATAATTTCTGTGATGCCACAACATCTGTGCTAACACTATCAAAAAGATGATAAAGATGAAAGTAGCTAACCTTCAGGTTAACTCTAATTGGAATACCCTTAAATTAGGGGAAATGACATCTAACTTTAATGTGCAGTAACACACTTATCTTTTCGGTCAGCTCCTGCTAATTTGTTTGTGTATTGTATCAGTCATTTTTTAATTCTCTTGTGTGTTGCATGCTGTACCCTTTAGCTTTGGGATGAAGTTTAATATCCAAACTTTACATTCTTAATGAAAAAATTATATTTGAATTGCTCACTGTTTTATCTATGTCTGACTTTTCTTCATTGGCATCTCCAGTCAGGAACCCCAGACCTATCTGCAATATACTTTGTATTTAATGATTCACCATGTATATTTTATCTATATGCATAGCAGTTAAGGATACAAGTTTTTCAGGACTTCAGTAGCAAAGATAGGCCAAACGAAATGGAGAAACATGAAATGAGTTGACTGATTTCTAGACAAGAGGAAAAGATCAATTCTGAAACAAGTTTCATTATCTGGTGATGCCGCAATCAGGAGTGGAGAGAGAGTGATGTGTTGTCTGCTCACACTTCTCAGGTGAAATCACTGCTGAATCTTATTAGGATTTTTTATAGCATGATCAACTAATAAAATGAAAAAATCCCACTCAGGAGTAGGATTTATCTCAGCTAACTTTCATTGTCCATAGGTTAGAAGGATATTTGGTCTAAATTGGTCTAAGGATTCATTATCAGCAATTAAAAGACACAGAAAAGGATCCTAGATAACCAGGTTAGACTTGATGTTCAGCTCTCTATTCCTTGTTCTAAAATTACAGGAATTCGACCTAAAGTTCTAACTCATGAACATCCATTCATTGCATAAAACTCTACTACACTCCATAACTAGCCCTGCTGGAAAACTTTCCTGTTACAAGAGACATCTGGAGAAGGTAAGATTAGGTAGACCAGTTACTCTTAGGGCTGAAAAACTGGGTGCTCTACTGAACAAAACATTTCTTTTTTACCCAAGGATGGCAAAAAGGTCCAGGTAAATAATCCTTTTGTTGACTCAGTCTTCAAAAGAAAGACCATCTATCCCCAGGGCAGCCTGAGCCAGTAGCCTCAGTCCCCTGAGCTAGTAGAGAGGGACAGGGAACAGACTAGAGCTCCTCCTATACAGTTCTGGGCGTCTCACTTCAGAGACATTGAGGTGCTGAAGCGTGTTCCGAGAAGACCAATGAAGCTGGGGATGGGTCTTGAGAGTAAATCATAGCAGGGATGTCTGGGGGTTGTTTAACCTGAAGAAGAGGAGGTTCAGGAGAGGCCTTGTCACTTTCTACGACTGCCTGAAAGGAGGTTGTGGTAAGGTGGGGTTTGGCTTCTTCTCCCACACAGCTGGAAACAACAGGCCTCTGCACCAGGAGATGTTCAGATAGAATCAGAAAGAATTTTTTCACTGAAAAGGTTGTTAAGTATTGGAATGCCCAAGAAACTGGTGGAGCTGCCATCCTAGGAAGTGTTCAAGAAATGACTGGCACTTAGTACTATGGTTTAGTCAACATGGTGGTGTTCAGTCAGAGGTTAGAATTGATGATTTGTGGGATCTTTTCCAATCTTAATGATTCTATGATTCTATGAAATGGGGAATAAGGTCCCCTATGCTGTCTCCTGTGATAAACAAAATATTTGTGTTTCACAATCATAATCTACCACCTTTTTCTAGCGTGACATAGCTTCTCAAAATGTTGAAATTATTCCATGTGTAAGTAAAAGTAAATGTTGAAATTTCTCATATTACTCTACAGCAAGGTGATTTACATTTTCAGCTCATGCCATTATTAACATGTTGCTGGAGGGAATATAAATATTTTCCATGTAAATATATAAAAATCTCTCCCATTTCCGTTATGAAAGTCACAGAAAGATTAGCAAGTAGCTAGTTTAGGTCGTCTGGAAGACTCAGCAGGAATGGGAGTCTGTGTTATTCAGGTGGGGTCTGATGGGCAAGTGATGCTGTCTGTTATGAGAAATAGTCATGTCATGACACAATACCACTGATGTATCAGAGTTGTCATTCCAATTCACATTTCCTGAATATGCAAACTGCAACTGTTAAGTAATTTAATATTATTCTGTTGTTTAGTCCTCCTGGGACAAAAGAAAGAAATCATTAACTTAGAGTATTTATATATAGTTTTCCCTATAAGAAACATTATTGTTTCATGAATATTTTTGTGAATACGCTTATATATATATATATATATATATATGCTTACATAAGATTTTTTCTGAATATATATATACATATGCATGTATGTATAAATTATTCTGAATGAAAAAGACACAGGAAACTGCCCCTTAGAAAATTAAAACCAGTGTTTTCATGTGTTTTCATACATTGAGTCATTGAATATTACTTCTGTAATTACAGGCCCAAATTGCATTTTGTTAGAGGAAAAAAACCCCAAGGAATTATCTAAGTTGAACCTTGTGTTGCTAAGCCTAGACTTGGGCAAAACTGGGGTTTCTATTTTTAATTGTAAATAAATCTGAGACTATGTAACATTTTTGCTATGATTTTGGAAATCCTAACAAAGTATCTGCCAATCACTTGACAAATTCCATGCTGTTGTTCTCCTAAAAAAAAAAAATATGAATGGAGGTCCTGCTGAGAATGGCAACTGCTTATGCATGTGTTTGAACACCGGGTGTAAACTGTGATCCTCTGTGTTCAAAGCTCCACAATGTTTGTCTAATCTGATGCTGTTCTTCCCAAAAGGAGTGTATTGTTAACATCTCGTAGATACGGAAGTGATAAGATTCAAAAGACACAAAGGATTATAGCTACACCTGTACTTCAGTTCACCGACTCCTTGGATTACATCATATTGCAAGAAAAGGTCATCAGAACCTGGCATGCATTGTGATGCTGGGAAACATTTCTGACTTCATGCAAAAATATGTTGCAAAAAGAAGCACTTAATATTAAGCAATGAAAGGGAAACCGTCCCAGTATATATATTCAGTTTATGTAAGCTGATAAATACATATTGGAGCCTGGTTTTCAATTTCAAAAATGAATGAGAGATTAATTCATAAATAAATATCCCCATATTTTCTATTTAAAAGGTAAAGATGTGTTAGATGTGTCCATTCAGTTGAGCTTATCAGTGCGTATGGTCACAGAAATGTTCAAAGTTTTCAGAAAACATAATTGCTATGCAGTAGAAACAATTTTCTGGCACATCTACCTGCAACACTACTTTTGAAATAAAATATATTGGAAACTAAGTATTATGAATAAATGGTATCACTTGCTGAATTGTCAGGGCTTGCCCTTTATAAATCATGATGTTACAAAATGTGTCACAAGGCAGAGGATACAAGGCTGTACTTTATCACTAGCTCAACAATGAGACAACACAGTTATTAACCATGCCTATTGTTTTCCAAGCATGAGATTCTACAACTTTAACAAGATTTGGTTGTTTAATCATTAACTAAGTGCATTTGAAAATAAATTATTGTAATAATTGTGGACCTTTGCTATGCAGTGTGACTTATTTCTTATCTGTATTAGAACCACTTCCTCTTGTTCTCATTAAAATGTTTTATTTATAGCAGTGATTCTTATAAAAATTCTGAAATTATTTATTACAGTGGATAAGAAAGCAAGGCACTGAAATTTTACCAAAGATTTTTGACTGACATTGATAAATACATAAAGATATTAAATGTTGGACTTAATCTACCAAAATAGTCACTGTTATTAGCTATTGGTCTAGCTTAATATTTTTTTCTGAAAATTACGTGTTCTTCTGGTATTATCAAGTTTTGTAAGCAAAACATGGGCACAGTATGCATTTTTTTATGTGAACCATAGTAATTACTTGCTCAGTAATTAAGACTATTTGCAAAGAGTAAGACATGTTTAAAGAAGCATTTATACGGTATGTATCTCTTTATGCCACATCTCGATGGTAGTTCTTACTTGTGCAGCATCCTGATGTGGTTTGCATCTTCCATGCCGGTATTTGCAAAGGTTCCATTGGAAAACAATTAATTCAATTGTAAAAAGGAGTATATTACGTATTTTGGGTTTCTTATGAATCTACTTAATCAACACATAATAGGAACATAAGTAATGTGTCAATGTAAATCATGCCTACTTTGCTATCAATCTATGTCTAAATTAGTTTCATCATCTTAGCTTTAATAAAATCATGACCGATTAGCTTTGTTTATCAAATTTTACCTCAATGTTTGATCATGTAATCCCTCTAAAGTTTGAATAGTTCCTTAAAACATGTAACTTCACTGCAGAATCAGGATATAATTAATTTATTTAAAGTGTGAGAAGTTCCTCATCTTTATAACTGGAGGTTCAGTGAAAAAAAGCATGGATATTTTTGATCTGTATGAAAAAATAGCTTAAGACAGACATACTTCTGATTCTGAGCTTTCCTCCCTGTCCCTTAGTATCTCTTGCAAAGCCAGAAGCTAGACTAGCTTGAGATGACACTGGGAATACAGATGATATATTGTGCTCGCCTAGGGTACCACTATTTGTATTCCCTAACACAGCTGGAAATGTCTTACTTGTCAGTCGAGTTCTTAAAACATTCTTTTCTGATTTCTCATCATCAGCATCTCAGTTAAGCTTGATAATAGTAATATTAAAGATATAGAAACAGACTGAATTTCTTGTGAACAAAGATGTAATCAGAATTAAAAAAACATGCCTGATAGAAAAAAAAAAAGAAACTCACTATCCCATCTCATTAATAAATCAACTGTATTGTCTCATTGTTTCAGTTATTCTTTGGCTTTTTTTTTTTAATTTATTTCCCTGGTAGCACTGGCTTCAGAGAGCCTATCTGCACAATAAACTAGCAGGAGAATAAAGAATGATGAGAAAAAACCCCACTACTTTATTTATATGTTGTGTAAAATTCAAGAGACAAAAATATTCTAATTTTTATACCTATCAGTACTTAGAAAGCATAATATAGCAATAATTGTCACAGCAGTGGTATCTCAAGAAGTTGAAAGGTTATTGTCTTTTGCCTACAGTTAATATATCTGGTATTTATGCCACACATTGCAGCTGTTTGAATTTGAATCTCCAAAGTACTCTGGCCTAGATAATAGCAATTTTATATGCATTTATAGCAATATAAATGTGTACTTTCTTGGTGTTCTATAAGAGGATCAAAACTTCATGTGCAAACCATTATTAATACTCTTACTTTTCTTTCTTATACTAATCCAGATCACAACTATAAGAATATGATTTGAATATGATTACAACTATAAGATTTTCTTTCAGATATTTCATCTTGTAGATATGGGCTTATTGTGAAATAAGTTGAAAGCCTTAATTGGGAAATCAAGACATTTCACCATGTACATCCAATTATTCATGTTTAGCTTCTGATTAAATCTCTGTGATAGGCTTTACCCAATGTGTAGAATGACGTTCAGTTGAATTTTATCATTGTGTCCTGCTTCACACAGTATAGCTTCATACTGTAGCTATAAATGTAGCCATCACATTTACCTGGCTTCCTAGGATTATTTTAAGATTACCAAAGACATGTTTAGTCCAAATTTTGGGCAGACTGGACAATATCAGACAGCTATCTCTGAATTCAGAATTTCAGGAATGAACATGAACACGTTTTAGCATATATGAAATATAACAACAACAACTGTGATAACAATCAGCAGAAAAAGTTCAAACATATTTTCCTACAGACATCCTTTTCATGCTTGAATGGCCAGTAAATATAAGATAAATAATATGTTTCATAATTCTAGTAGTCCAATAAATAAGTTAGTATCATATAATTCCTATCTTGTGATGACCTTGAGAAAACACTAGCAGAAAAATCTTAAAATTTCTACTTGTTTTGTAGTACATATCTTAATTTCTAACATTTCAGTAACATCATACCTTTATAAGATGATCCCTAGAATTTAGTTACTCTGTGTTTCTAGTCTGTTTTTTATTGAGCTGATAAAACAAACAAACAAAAAAACCACAAAGTCCAGCTATCATCAATTTAGGAAGGGATATGACTTCATGCTGGGATTCATTTGACATAATAACAGGCCTTTTATTAAAGGAACATCCTGGAACACTAAGTAAACCGCAGTGTACAAAAATGCCACAAGGTAAAGAATTCTCTGAAGGTTCCTCTGCAAGCAATTGAGTTGTGGAACTGGCTATCTTTATCCTTGAGACAACATTTATTGCTTTTTGAAACCCTCCAGGAATTGTCACTGGCTGTTCACTAGGTATTCCTAACTTGTAAACATGGTCAGTCTCCTCTGAAAGGTTTTGTTTCCTTGCAAAAACCCAAATAGGTTGAATATATCCAAGCTTGATCAAATTTCTGTGTGAAAACATAATTTGTACTAGTCTGTGAACAAAGTAATATACCAGGTATCTTAATTACATAGAAGGGGGGAAGGGGTCTAGAAAGTTGAAGGCAGAAAGGTTCTTGCCTTAAATATATTTAGCTGTGTTAGTATATAAGATACAACCCTTCACTCTTTTTGTAATATTTTGCAAAATATTACAAAATTTTTTTAAGTTAGTCTTAACTTGTATAAGACCTTACAACCACTCAATTTCAGCATCTGTCCTTGGTAAGGATTTACAAGCTGATGCTTTTGCTTTTCTTGTGGGGAGTTTTTTAATAGCCATGTAATATTCATACTTTAATTACTAAAGGAATGTAAGGCTGTTAGTTGAATGAACAAGAATCTTAATCACAGAAGTATAGAATCATAGAATAGTTTGTGCTGAAAGAGACCTTAAAGATTATCTAGTTTCAACCTCTCTGCCATGGGCAGGGACACTTTCCACTAGCCCAGGTTGCTCAAAACCCCATCCAACCTAGCCTTGAACATTTTCAGGGATAGGACACCCACAACACCTCTGGGCAGCCTGTTCCTGTGCCTCGCCACCCTCACAGTAAAGAATTTCTTTCAAATTTCTAATCTAAACCTACTCTCTTTCAGTTTGAAACCATTCCCACTTATCCTGTCACACTTTATATCCTAGCAAAAATTCTCTCTGCATCTTTCTTGTAGTTTCCCTTAAGGTACCAAAAGGATACAAATAGGTCACCCCAGAGCCTTGTCTTTTTCAGGCTGAATAACCTCAATTCTCTTACCCTTTCCTCCTAGGAGAGGTGCCCCATCTCTAATTATCTGAGTGGCCTCCTCTGGACTCACTCCAACAGGTCAGTGTCCTTCCTGTGCTGGGACCCCAGAGCTGGATGCAGTATTCCAGGTAGAGTTTTACCAAACAGGAGCAGAAGGGCAGAATCACCTCTCTCAATCTGCTGGCCCTGCTGCTTTGAATGCAACCCAGATATAGCTGGTTTTATGGTCTGCAAGTAGCATTGGTAGCTCATGTCCAGCCTCTCATCCCCCAGCACCCCCAAGTCTTTCTCTGAAGGGCAGCTCTTGATCTTTTCATCCTCCAGCCTCTAAGGGTTGCCCCAGTCCGGGTACAGCACCTTGCACTTGGTCTTGTAAAACACCACGAGATTCTCATGGGCCCACTTCTCAAGCTTGTCCAGGTCCCTCTGGATGACATCCTGTCCTCCAGGACACATCAGCTGGACCACTCAATTCAGTGTCATCTGCAAATTTGCTGAAGGTACACTGGGTCTCTTTATCTATGTCATTAATGGAGATATGAAATAACACCTGTCCCGGTATGAAGGACACCACTTGTCACTGATGTCCTGTGGGACTCTGAGAGTTGACCACTACCTTCTAGATGCAACTGTGAAACCAATTCCATGTCCATCTAACAGTCCACCCACTGAATCCATTTCTCTCCAATTTGGAGAGAAGCAAGTTGTGAGGGACCACATCAAATGCTTTACAGCAGTCCAGATGAGTTACATCTGTAGCCCTTTCCTTGTTCACTGATGTATTCACTCCATCATAGAAGTCTACCAGGCTGATCAGGCAGGACTTATCCTTGGTGAAGCAGTGCTGGCTGCCTCCAATTATCTCCCTGTCCTCTATGAGCCTCAGTATAGCTTCCATGGGTCTGTTCTGTGACCTTCCCGGGCACAGAGGTAAGGCTGACAGGTTGGTAGTTCCCAGGGTCCTACTTTACACCTTTTTTAAAGATAGGCCCAATCTTTCCCTTTTTCCAGTCATCTGGGACTTCATCTGATTATGATGACTTTACAAGATACAACTTATTACATATGAGGGATATCAGATCCTACTTCAGATTCAAAGTCATGATTAAACCATTCCATGAAAGGCAAGGATTAAGTTAAAACTATATTTAACCATATCTGTTGTTTTCATATGTAGAACCTCATCAAAGATTACATGAAAACAAAAAAACTGCAGCCTTTTGCTTTTCTTTTTTTTTAGTGAGTATTCCTAATTCATCTAAAAGAAGAAAAGTCTCTGGTGAAGGTATTGTCTGTAATCAGTGCTCTAGGTGCTCCCTTGCTTCCAAAAAACTACAAAGAATTTCCCAAACTGAAACCTATACTTGCCTTTGTGAATGGTTGTTTCATTGAAAGCTGATGATAATGAAACAAGAATAAAGTAAAAGAGGAATTAAAGAACTTTCTGAATCATAGATTTCAGTCTTTTGTGCTGGAGATATTAAACTCAGATATAAAACTCCAATCATTCTGAATTCCAATTTGAAAAGCTGTTAATTTTTTAATTCATCCTCTACTATTGGAAGATTTTTTCAGAACCTGATTTCTTTCAAAACAACAAATCTAATTTCATACACACAAAGAAAAGGCTTCATTTAAAGTCTAGTTTACCTCAACACTGTCTTTTAATTTAAGTAACTTTCTTCCTTTTTAATTCTTTCTATGCTTCTAGGTAACACTCATGCCAGCTAACTCTTTCATTAGCTTAAAAAGCTTAGGAAAGTAAGTTTTACTTTACTCCAAAAGATTTCCAATCATCCTACCAGGCTTCTTCAGCAGTTGCTGTTTAAGCTTCTATATGATGGGCAGTACTATTAACCTTTTTAGACTTCCAAAAATTGTGGGTTAACTTCTCCAAATACAGTCTTATCAGCTTTAATGCAGTACTTTTAGATAGGGTTAGTCAATATTATGTTTCTCGCACTGGTAGTTTAGGATTTTCTGTTTTTCTGACTCATCTACTTTCTATTTAATCAACATGCTGGCTCTGTTTCCCAGTGAAAAGAATAGCTTTTTCACTGGTTTTGTGAAATTTATATGTTCTCATGTATACTGATGCTATATGTTTTTCTTTCTCTCTATCCATCATTTCCTACACTTATGTTCCTTCACTTCAGTATCGTTCTCTCAGTCCCCTTAAGAAGAGACACCATTTGATTAATTCTTATTTTTCATTCTATTTATTTTTTAAATTAGTCTTATGAGACACAGCAAGCCTGTCACTAACAAAAACTTGTACAAATCCATGGATGTTTTGAATGATCATCTCTATTTCTGTTCTGTTTTCTGGTCTTATTGCTTTTTCCAGCAAATTTTTATCTTGAGCCATAATCCCTGCCTTTGGTGCCTTCCATTGGAAGGACAGGAAGGGGAGTGGTGCATGATCTTCTTAAGGCAGGAGTACTAAATAGGGGAATACCATTCCTAAATCATGGCAGAACACCACTAAAGCACTTCCTTTTGCTTGGTTTAATAATTCTTGCTGCACTGCAGTGAAAACTTTCTGGTGACGCAGCCAAAGGCTGACCAACAGTTTCCTTCACACCGACTGTTTTCAGGATGCTTTTCAGGTTCATGTACAGAGTCTTTGTGATTTTTGGTGTGTGGGTGGTTTTGTTACATATCTGTCAGTTCTTTTAAATGAGAAGTTCACTATTTATGTGGACCTGTCTATTATTCAGCTTGATCCACAACCTCAGTTCTCTCCCTTGCATCCTGCTTCTCATCTGTAGATTGATTTCCCTTCCCTTGTCCCTGACCATTCTGTGTACAAACTCTTTTCCAGCACCAGCCCTAGCTAATTCAAGCTCTCCCCTTCTGTGCTGAAGAAGAGAGTAGCTTTTTTTCACTGCTGCTTTATCTTTTATCTTCAATCTCTTTTTCCCCTCTTCAGTGCAGCACATTAGCTTTTCTATTCTACATTTATTTTTCTACTAGGCTTCTTCATAAAATCATAGAAATACTGGTTAGAAGGGAGCTCTGAAAATGATCTAATCCCAGTGAAGGGATGGGTACCGCCAATACTAGATCAGGTCACCAAGTTTCCAGCCAAGTTTTGTGAACTTTCAAGGATGGAGATTCTACTGTACCTGTGGGTACCATTCTGCTGATCATTCTGTTTTAGTTTTACTCTGCTGTCTCAGTGGAGAATATTTTTTCTAATATCCAGTATGAATATCTCAAACCATGACATGTGGTCAATTCTCCCTGTAATATCATTCATCACTGTTGAAAAGCACCTGTCTCTTTTATCCTCAGAACTGTACTTCAGGCTGCTCACAGATTCCCAGCCTTAGACTCCTGTATTCTTTATTATGAGTAAACTTTATTTAGCATCTCCTTTTAGGCATTACCACAGACTTATTAATACTCCTAATTGTCTTGATACCTTGCTACTGGGCCCTTGAGACTTTTTCAACGCCTCTTTTGCACTAGGCTTACCAAAACTAAACAGGTGTGGCGTATACCATTTGTGAAGAGAGTGCACTGTTAACTCCAGTTCTGTTTGATATTCATTTTAACCTCATGGCCTTTCATCTGGGTTGATATTAAGTTTGTTGGTTCTAAAATGGTGCCTACTTGGTGCAGGTGCAGAACGTTGCATACCTTCTCACTAAACTTGAGGAGGTTTCTGTTGACATAAACTTCAAATATCTCAGAATCACTCTGGACTAAAGCTCTATGGCTAATTTCCATCCTTGTCTTCAGTTTAGTATCTTCAAGTCTGCTTTCATCATATTGTTTTTTAAGACAACCAGCTGAACAAGATCAGTTCAGTATTGCTCATTGCTTGCTAGTTAGATATTGAGCCATTGATTATTGCCCTTTGAGCCATGTAGTCTGACCAGTTTTTAACTACTCTCTTTTCAGACTTCTTTTACCTTGGCATTGTGTTCACGTGCTCCCCAAAAACATGTTCCTTTGAAGCAAAGATCAATACCCCTATGAGGTTTCTCATGAGTCCTTATGACAATGATTTGTTTGATAGCACAGATGAAAATGGAGTCCCATGTCAGTACTTTGAGGTAGCCTTTTTTACCAGGAAAAAAAAAAAAAAGCAAATGGGAAAAAAGAAAAGCTTTTAATTTCTCTGCCAAGAAAATCACAACCATACAAAAGCAAATGTTTTGCTCTAATACTTTTGTGATGGGAAGCTGCTGAATATTTGCATGTTCCATTGGATATCAATGCAGCCTGGAAGATGGAAAATAAAAACCTCCCCTCAAAGTATTGCTTCTGATTAATTCCTACAGTTAGAAAAGCCCAACATGTTCGTAAGTCAAAACCAAATTACATACCAGACAAGTGAAATGATTTCTAAACATTTGTCTTTTCAATATTGTTTTCTCCCTCCCTCTCTGGCTCAACCACACACTCCAGTGCACAGACACTCGCAGATGTCTGAGCCAGCCTGCCAGCTGTAGCTTGGGAAGGAGTTCTGCATCAGGATGCTTTCATCTGCCCCACCCTGCCCATAAGGACAGCTGTAGACAAATTAAAATATCTGGCAAACAAGTTTGGATTTCAGAGCACTGACTTTTGAAGCTAAACATATCATGAGGAGAGTTTGTGCCTTCTGCTTAGAGATGCAAGTCCTTACATTTTCATCAGCCAAGCAATCAAAAAGCTCAGAAGACAAAGCACTTATTCTTACCAGCAAGCATTAAAGTTGAGTTTGACAACAATGTTTCAAACTCCATTTTGGAGCGTCTCTTAGCTCATGGCAGCTATCTTGCTGCAGTTTTTAAAGTACAGCCCCTACCAGACTGTTCTCTCCAGGGAGAGATTTTCTCAGAACTGGCCTTACAGGTACAACCTACCCCTGCTAGATTTCAAAGTCACAGATATTTATGCATGTATTTACATAAAACACATTTAAGTTTATATTAAAATTACAATTATAAGATCACAAAGGTTAATTTCTGAACATTGTGTAATTAACTGACTCTAAAATACAACTGCTGTGCTTGTCTGATACTTCTGTGTTTTGAAATTCCTGTGATGACATGAAGGCTCTGAATCACAATAGCACATTACTTAGCACTGTTGTTCACCCTAATTGCTCTGCTATTAGAATTCACAAAAAAACCAAAAAGCAAGATGTTTCCATACACTCAGAACATATTCATGGTGGTTATGAGAGGCTATTTGACATTTAAATCTCATTTGATTTTGCATTAAAGATATCTTGGTTTAGTTGATTTCGGTATAAGAGTGATGGGAGTCAGATTGTTTGGTGAGAGCATTTTCTAAAAGTCTACATTGTGCTGGGGCATGGGATTCCCCTATAGTCAGCTTCTCATGGTCTGTACTCAGTGAATTTACAACATTTAATGACTGTCTGTGTTTCAGTTTAATTTTGAAGGATGACTTTCTCCTCTTGTGCCCCTACCTTCCACATTATTATTTATGTGCCACATATCCATTTGTTTGCACTTGTTACAATAAATGTCTTTCAACTTGCTAAATTGATATTATTATTAAATGGTTTTTTTTAATTGCTCATAAGGTTCTTACATTTTGTGTCTGAATTTTTTGCATGCTATTTGTCCATTCTGACAGTGCATTAGAAAATTTGTTCAAGTATTTATGAGTGAGGGCAGGTAAAAAACCATTTTTTATTCAAAATATTATTTTATATGCTTTAATAACTCCCAAACTGATATATAATTTTTGTTTTCCTTGGCTTTCTCATATTTTGGATGGTACCTTATGCACAGGAGAACGACAAACTATAATATAATTTTATTTTTTAATTTAAAAAATTTAATTTTAATTTTTTTTTAAAATTTAATATTCTTTTAATCCACTGAGCATCTCTTTTACTGGAATTTTTGGTGTTTTAGAATGCAATCAATAAGCATTGTAACTAAAATATTTCTAAGACAGAAGTGTTATATTTATCTGGATTTTATGGTTGGAATAGCTTTTCCTTTTCTGAAATCTTGATCATATGAAGAGAACATAGTTCTCCTGTGAGATTGTTGCACTTTGTAACAGTGAGATCGCAGTGAGAAAATGGAATAGTTGCCAGCTACCCAAGCCCATAAGCTTTGATTTTTCTGCTTTATTTCATATGGAAAATCAGGATACAAAGCCTTACACTAATATAATGTAAAGTTTACATACTTCAAGTCTTGGCAGACAAGCATGAAAGTTAAAATTGAAAATGAATCTTGATTCTTTCCCTGCAGCAAAAGTTTAATTGTGTTTATTACTGCGTAATTCTCTTGTAACAATTAGCCCACACATTTTTTTCACTCTTCAACAAAGGCTCCAGCTCTTCAAATACTCCTAAACTGCTACTGGATGTTTCCTAGTACTGCACACAGAATATAAAGTTAACTACATACATAAATTGTTACATGGCTAGATATGAACTAAATTCAGTTGGAAAAATTTAGAAACCTAAAGAAACAGCAAAAAAAAAAAAGTAATCAGTTTTATACATCTTTACAAAACCTGAATCTACCTGTGTTAATACTCATGAATGGTTCCAGAAGTAATTTGATAAATATTTCCATAGTGATGAATTTCTGTAATCTAACTTTTACTTCAGTGGATTAGTTCTGGTGGCACATCCCTCAGGACGAGGCAGCACCAGAACTGGAGGCAGAGGGTAGAGTGTGTGTAGTAAACACACTGAATGTTTAATTCTGGGGAAGTAGCATTTTTTTCCAGTGTCACTTTGCATCAAACAACCTGTAAAAAAGTTAGATGACTGATTTATGTAAAAAGACATATGGAACAATAAATTCTTTTTAGGATATATTTTTAAACAAGGAAAACAACTGCAATTTCCATAACTCTAGCTTTTGAACTTGTATGTAACTTTTTTCATTTAGTTTTTTAACTTTATCATATATTGCAGTTGTGTTTACTTTTAGTGTACTAACAGTCACTTCAAATTCCTGGTAGAATAGTGAGCATCCACAATACCTCAGCCCTGCTATTAGTTCCTAACAAAGAAAGTAAAGCATTTAGCATTTGCTCTGGGAAGCAGGCTGGAGCTAACACATCCTGATTTATTCGTTTCAGCCATTAGCGGCAAAACAAAATAACGTGGAAATGCTTTTGGTATCCTGTGGTTCCTCAATTTGTCTAGTTTCTGCCTTATGATTTATTTTTCCTAGATTCCATTGTCACCAGCCTCAGCGGCACCCTCCCAAATTCTGCAGTGACACTCCGGAGATAGGGAGGGCAGGCACGGCTTCCTCTCGGAGGCAGGAGGTCAGGCAGAGTGCTAGGAGGGCAGCTTGGGGTCACAATAATACAGTAGGAGTACAGCGAGTACAGTTAGGCTAGCATATTGTTCTGGTGCTGAGAGCCTTTTTCAAACTCTGATCCATCTTCATCCTCGTAATTAGGCGATCTGCGCTTTCAAAGAAAGTGTTGCTATGGAACACGTTGGCAAATGAAGGCAAATTTGAGGCCTCCTCGTTTAAGCGTTGGGCTCATTGTTCTTGGTGGTGTAATTGGTGATCAAGAAGGCAATAAAACCGCATGGCCATTAAACGGCCTGAGCTGAAATTGAAAGGGGAGCATTTATATGGTGCAAGCTGCTGTGTGGAGGCTGTAACTTTCACCCTTACGTGAACCAGAGTTTACCTAAAGGCCTGATGGCATGGCTCTTTTTACACCTCCAGGAGGCGGGGAAAAAAGAAGGGAGCGGAAAAAAAAAATCAAAACTAAATAGAATTAATGAGCCTTCACACATTGTCTTGTTTCTTTTGTAGTGAAAAAGCTGGGCAAAAATTAAGTTGGATAAGAGAGGGTGGCAAAGAAACACCATTAATATAAGGTTGTAAATTCTACAAAACATTAACTTCATTACATGGCAATTACTGTCTGTAATTGGCAGAACGAAAGATTCCACTTTCTCATCAGTTACTAGTTGTATAGGACTCAGCATTTTTTTTTCTTGACAAAGGTCACACCACTGCTATAAAGAATACCTTAATGTGAACTAAAAGTATAACAGGTTCTTTTGTAAATAAGGAAGGGTATAACTATTAATTGCTGCTAAACATCTCACTCTGTTATTTTGTAACAAAACACAGCTCACAGCTTAGAAAGATAACAACATTAATGATGCAAAAAGGAAAGTTTTTATTATTTCATTGCTACTTGGTCCTACTTTGTGAACAGAAGAAAAACATGAATTAAAAAGGGATAAGACTATAGGGAAACAATAGCTGCTTTTGAAAAGAAAAGAGAAATAATAGTTTCTTGTGAAAATAGACTTTTAAGAATTTCTTGAAACTAATTGTCAGCAGTATGGATGGCAAGAAATAATATGCTGTATGAAGAAAAATTCTACTTTTTTTTCAATTTCTGTTATTATTGCACCTTTGTATTGACCTTGCTTTTCATTTATCACTTACCTAGTGCATTTATGAAAATATTCCACATATGCTGTGAACTAAACTGTATCCTACCTCAGATCTATGTATATAACTTCAGCTGAAGTTCATGTCCTTAAGAAATGTGTTCAATGTCTAGTGGATTTTGTTAGTCAGCTGTAGAGGAAAACATTTAATCTAAATCAGTCTTGAAGTTTTCCGAAGGAAGTTTTTACTTCAAGAATTACATAACAAAGGAATATTATGAGGGAAGAGATCCATTTTTAACAGACATGAAAAAATAAATTTGCTTTTTTCCTTTTTGACCACAAATGAAGTCAAACAAGAGTCAAAATTTCAGAATTTCTGCTAATGAATTTCAACCTTCACCTTTAAACACCAAGAAGTACAGAGTGAGGAACCATGCCTAGTTTTATTAAAGAAATATTAAATTATCTAATTTGTTTATTTTTTTAAAATAAACAGAAACACTGAAACACCAGAGAGTCAAAATGTTTTGGTTTCAGTTTGTTGGATAGGAAACATCCCTCCTCCGCTTCACGGTACTGTAAGGTGCACTCTGGGCTGTGGTTCAGAGCTGCCGGGTTCCCACTGCTCTCTGCTCTTCAGACTCTTTCTCTTCCCACCCCGAACGTCACTTCCAACATGCCAGACAGGGACCCACCAAGAAGCTTTGCCTCTGAGGGAGAAAAGCTTCTGGAGCCTGAGTGATCAACATAGCTTTGAGATGCAGATATTCTATCACAGCCAGATACAATGCTAATGCGAAAACAAAATCGGCTCAGTTTGCTCAATACATTGAAATGATAAAAAATTCATATTGTACTAATTCATATTAAATTCTTTCATATCAGCAGAATAATATTTCCTGATTAAATATTCAATATTTGTAAACAAAATTTTTACACTGAAAGTCGCTTAACAATCACTTTCCAAGTAAGTTCTTATTTTTATTGATTTTACTTCATTTTGCTTATTATTTTTAATTTGGTAAAAGATTTTTCTGATATGCTTCATCATATTACTGTTGGAACTTAGTGACTTTGGAGCTGATATTTTCTTTGTGTGTCTTCTGAATTCTTTACTTTTCAAAGTGAATACCGCAATCTCCCATGACAAAATACCCAGAAAGGTTCGAGAGCAGATCAGTATGACAGAAAAAGTCCACAACAGGAATGCTTTCACCATGTTTAAACTGATTCAAGGAAGGAAAGGCATAAGAGCTCCCTGTGGTTAATATTGTGTATTAATGCTAATATTGTAGTTTGGAAATTGTGCAAAAAAAGTGTGGATCTGTTTGGGTTTTTTTCCTGAGAAATGTGAAACCCATTGGTGAAGTGGGAAGGTGGATGGAAGATCTCTGAGGAAACTGTCAAGAAAGAAAACTGAGGAAAGTAAAATTTTTCACTACCAGTGAACTTTTGGCTGTCATGTATACATAGACCAGAATCTGGCCTGTGTCAAATTTCATTTTGAACTATATTTGATCAACTAAAAAAAAAGGAATGTATTGATTAAGATCTATTGAGACATCTTGACACTTTCTCAACTGGTAAGTGTTAGAACTAGTTAAATTATAATTGGATCACAATGTTTGCCTCTGTGGCTACTACATCTATACAATACATAGGGAATTGTACAAGCAATTTTTCTTCATGGGACACTTGCAAGAACAATAAGTTAGCCTTGTTTTGTCAATGGTAGTATCCACAACACATGAGAGGAAGGTGCCCTGACAGCAGGTCATCAGCTAATTTGATTTTACATCTGATATTTGCCAGTCTAGCACAAGTCCTCAGGTCCTGTTCCACTATTTGAAAGAAGCCCTTGCTGGAGCAGGAAAGCTGTGCAGCATGATTCAGTGCAGTGGAATGCAATGCAATGCTCTGACTGCCCTGAAGATCTGCAGGCAGTACAGGCAGTAGAGACAGGTGAGTGCTGCACTCCTTACGGACCAATTAGTGCTGCCTAAAAAGGACATGAATGAATATTCTTCCCTAGAGCTGCTCTGTTCAGCAAAAATGTAACAGCTCTGCCCAGCGGAGTGGTGACTTTGCCAGGATTTCCACGTCAGCCCCATCAGACAGTGCCACACCACGGGATCTGTACCACAGAGGCAGGAGCCAGATCCACCCTGCTTAGGAGAGGGTTACTGGAACAAACAAACATGTACAGACAAGACTGACAGGGCTTTCATCAGCACCAAAATAGGAACAAATTGATGCACTACAACTTAGAAATATGTCCTTTTCTAGTCAATTTTGATGGCTGTTTAAATGTAAAAGTTATGTTTGAAAGATGGGCTTAGAATATTGGTTGTAAATGGGATATATTTTGTGCTGAGGAGAAAAAGTAAGATGAGGACAGAAATAACATTTTTATAAGGCTTCTACTTTTAGAAAACAATATTCTTCTTTCTTTCTTCTTGACAGCATTATTTCACTGTAGAAATACATTTAATATGATATTTTTATCTTAAATGTTTCATAGATAGTGTTACTGTTTTCAAGAAGACCTCTTTGAGCTTTAGTTTTTTAGAAGAAGACTTTAGTCACTTTTAAAATTATATTAAAGGAACAGGAAAAATTCTGCACAACACAAATAGTCTATTTTGCTACTGTTAGAAAAGTAGAATTGAAGGCAAATCCACTAGAGATTATCTAAATAACTTCTGTCATGACAGGAAGCAAAGAGTTTTAGAAAAGAGGAAGTTTTAAATTATGTAAAATCTAATTTTTCACAATTTAAAGTATAGAAGGAAATACAGATTTATTAATGTCTTGGTCTTTCTCATAAATTTTTTCCCAGCTGAATGAACAGATCCATCCAGTAATGTGCCTGCATTTGGTGCAGTTGTTCTTCACAACACATCCAGCTCCAGTGGAACTGTCAAAGGTGGCATACCTGGAGAATTAAGCGACTCTTTCATTCTTTGAGCATGACAATGCTGATTATCATCAGCAATCTTGAACTGCTTCAGCAGCCTGCACCCTGTCTATTTACAGGGAAGAAAGAATCTGTTCTCAGTCCTATTTAGTCTTTGGCCTCTTGTCTTGGCACACCAGCCAGGACCCAGATTCTGACAATTCCTATGTGCTGAAGAGTAAAACTCAAGTTACAACCTGACTGTTGTCCTGAACATTCCATCTCAATGCATTTTGAAAGATACTGATTTTTAATTTGAAATCTGTGGCTGTACAGAATTACAGGTTAAATTAGTACAGATTTTCATCTGTAAACTGCAAAGATTTTTGTCTCTTAAGACTGTGGGAGATATATATTTTTTTTTCAAGGGTCTCATATCTATATCTGGCTTTGAATCCATACTTTTTCAGTAACTATGCAACACATTTTTGCTGTCACCAAAGCTCTGGTGATAATTTGTCAAAATATATTTGTGGAGTATGGTGTAAATACAGAAACCCCAGCCTCAGAAAATGTACCAGTACCTCACATTGAGAAAAAGTCAGAATTATAAATGTGATGTCATTAATTTAAGTCTAACCAGTCAATTTAAGGGATACCAGAGATGTGGGACAGGTAGTTTCAGGGGACAGGTCAACTCAAAAGTAATATCTCAGCTACATTTTCTTTTTTTTAATGTGGGTATCACTAGTATCTTCTGATGAGGCTAGAATTGAGTGACACTTAAAAGAAATCAGTGATTGAAAAGGTTTGGGTCTGTCTTTAGAGTACTGGGATGTAATAAGATTCATGCCAGTCCTGCAAGTCGCATTTCTCTTTCGCTAGCTGGATGTGGGATTTATTCCAGGCAGAGGCCCAGGGAGTGATATGGCAATCCATCTTAGTATAATTATATGAGCACTGCCACATAAGATCTGATGCCCTCAGGACAGAGCATGCTTCCAGCTGCTTTGTAAAATTATCTTAAATACTTCATCAGGGCAGTTCACATACCAGTTCCATAAGTGCTTCTTTCTAAAGCTTCACAGGGATGTAGGTGAGGGAATTAGTCCACACCAAGCTCATTTTTGGCACATTGAAATACTTGTGTTGGTATGATACACCTCAGAGGATATATTACATGATGAGATAGCAGTGCAAAATATAGAGTTTTGGAAGTGTCATAACTTTGCAGCAGATTAACCATTTCCTACTGTTCACATGGAAACATCTTTCCTTATTGAGTCCTACTGAATCCAGCACAGGCCTCCAATTTCCATTCCTTACTGCTTTTCATCTCTTAATCCTATTTACATTTTCCCTCTGAAGTCATATTAACTGTATGTCAAGTTCTTACTTAAGTAGCTGAATTCATCCTGCCTTTGCACTCATGTTTTGAATTTGAGTGCCGCTGTACCTGGCATGCACCTTTTCCAAAGGTTTTTGCTTTTCAAATACCCAAACACACCATGAACACCAAAGGACTGTAGAGGAATTGGCTTGTATGTTACTGATTTTGAGCCTTTTTTGTAAATTTCACTTCATTCAACTGAGTGGTCACCAATGGAAAACTTACGGCTACTTGGTGAAAGTGAAACTCACACACACTCTGTTGGCATGATTTACAGCACTAAATATTCTACATGCTACATTTCCAAGTTTTTAAAAATACATTTTGTATATTTTTTCACTAGAAGTCATTACGACTTTGAATAAAAATGTAGTACAAAGTATGTTTCCATGAGAATTTATAAAAAAAAATCTTTGAAACATAGAATATTCTTCAGCTACATGTTCTAGTAATTCCTAGCAGGCAAGCTATTGCCAAGTCTCCCAGTTTAAGGAGTGATATACCAGACTGACGGTAGTCAGACCCCTTTATTAGCATTGACATAAACTTCTGCGTTAATATCATCAGAATTCATCTCCTTCTTGACTATTTTCTCATTCCCAAACCATCTTGACCATTATCAAAACTGTTGCAATTATACCAACAGTGGCTCCAATAGAAATTTGCTAATTTCTTCACTAGGTGGGAATCTAAAATCCTGCTCACATTTCATAGCTACTTTCCTCCTATGCTTGCACAGGAATTATGAGAGCATGGATAACCCTTGGCTGGAATACGGTACTGGAGACAGCAGAAACCATAATCGTCAGTGTCACTGTAATTAATTATTCTGCCAAGAGAACAAGGATCACAGACTTTCATAAGAGCTTTAAAAAAGACCAGGCTGCACCTCATCCTCCAAGGCAAACCTGCATTTAACAGAACATTCATGAGCTTTAGCCAAATGCTACCACAATTACCTGAACAATTGCTCTCTATCTGATAACCCTTCTGTCCATGCAGGTCACAGTGCTGCAAATTCTCTTCTACAGCGTCCTCACTGAAGTCTGTCTGTCCACAAGTGTCCTCTACTTCTTTCATTGTAGTCCTTATCACTCAGCTGTTTGCATGCACTCATCTCCTTCAGCTGCCTCTCTGCTCAACTACCAAGCTGGGTTGCTAAGCTTCCCAAATTTGATGACACCTAAGTTGTGGCATTCTCACTGCGAAACCCAATATATACAAAAGAAAATGTTACTATTTAGTAACTTGTCTGCAGTCATAAGCAACACCTTTGCTGATTCCCTGTTCTACAATTGTGCAACCTTTTTGCAAGCTCTTCCAGCAGCTGAGACAGCTTTCCCTGCCAGGAGGGTTGAGGTTTAGGACTATGAGAAGGCTGGATGTGCTGAGCTATTGTTTTATGCAAGATATGTAACTGCTGAAAGCTGTTAGATTACTTCATTGACTTGAAAGCAACAAAGCTTCATTGTATATTTCTCTGTCTTTCCCAGTTAGTTTTCCTTTCTGTCTTGACACCAATGCTTCTTCTAGTCCCTCCAGCCTCTTCCTTAGTTCACAGGCCACAGACATCCATAACCCTGCACTCCCTACCCTCTCCTTCTCGAGGGCCTTTGTTCAAAAGTGAGACGTGATGAAAAAAACAATAGCAGCGAAGAGCTCCTCTCTTTGCATTTTAAAGCATCATTTCTTCTGACTTTTATTTAAATGATATTTTTAAAGTAAGAATTTAAAGAAGAGAGAGAATGGGTTTGTTTTGAGTCCTCTGAAATGGTAATAATTCTGAATTTTATGTTCTTTAATAAATTTATGCTTAAATTCCTTGGCTGGCTATGAAAGTAAGGAAAAGATCAGGATTTAAGATATAAACATGCTCAAGTACTGTCAAGAATTATCCTGTCATCATTGTCCTGAAACAGGGCTTTACAGCAAATAAAAAAGAAACAACCTACTCTTATTTCCCCCTCTTTATAGGTCAGCTTTCTAAATACTAATGTTACCTTTTTTAAAGCTAGAATTTTCATACTAATCTCAACTATGTACTTCATCCCTTTTTAGAATATAAAACTTCACGATATCTGCTTATGATTTCCCCTGCAAACATCTCTGGAAATGCCATGTCTACTAATGACAGCATATGCTGATAAAAACTCTGATTCTGATGAGTAAATAACCAACAAAATTGAGATATTTATCTTGATAATGATTCCTTGTGAGGAACCATTTACTTCAACTATAAATTTATCAGAATAATCAGTTTATGTGTGCTTCCATATCAAATCAAGAAACCCCTTATGATTTGTTTTGTACTGCCACTGGATAAGCTTCATAATTATGCCCTAGAAGGAGAAAAAAGAAATCTCTGACTGTGGTTTAGAAAACAGGCATAAAGTAGTCAAGCCTATCCAACAAACTCTTTTTCAACCATAGGGTCATCTTTGAGTCTTCTTTGCAATACAAATGCAAGCTAGCATAATTCCTTTTCTATTCTAAGCAGCCTAGATAGTAATGCATGTGATTAAAGTTCTTGTTATTTTAATGAGGAAAACGTATTTCATTTACTACATAAGTCATAAGCCAGAAAGTTGCATGTTCATATTCCCACAGTGTGAGTTCATATTACGCAATATACTTACTGTCAGGAATGAAGACAAGATAATTATGGTTTTAAGGAAGCATAAATCCACCCTTTCTGGAGAACAAACGAGTAATTAAAGAACTTGTAATTGGTTGTTGTATGAAGAGATTTTACAATTATGACATTTACCAGCCAGTTCATGCGCCTCTTTCAGAATACAGATGCACTTTTTAAAGAAAAGTTCAGTCACTGGAAACTATCTCAATGAAATTCTCTGCTTTTGCCACTCTTCATCTTTACACATCTCTAAAAGTTGACAAAATTTTGTTAAAGCATAAAATGGCTTTTATTTTCCCTTCTTATTAGGCATTGCACATGCTAAAGCTGACAAACCTAGAAAGTCACGTTTGAAAAACAAATATAAAATTATCCAAAAAAAGAATGAATATTACGATACTTAACATAGGCATTTTTGTAAAATGCAGAGCTGAATAATGGTACTGCTATATTAAAAATTAAAGTGATAAAACTTTAAAAAATATTCATTTTTTAATGTATGGGGAGGAAAACTTAGTGTAAGATCTCTCTTCCATTCATGTAGAGAAAAAATTACAACTATCAAATGATTATGTCCAGGCTTTTTGATAACAAGACATTGCATGTAAAAAAAGAGCAAAAAATTTCATCGCATATCAAAAATCAAATAACATTTTCTACTGAGACACTAAGTCAAGAAGAGGGCAGTAATATCAAGGAATTTTAGTTAATTATACATTTTGACTAAAACAGCAGCAAATATTTGGAGATACTTTAGTACATTTGAAATGCAGTAATTTAATCTAATCTCATCAAAATATCATATGAAATAGTTGTATTTCAGAAACACTTTTAAAATATCAGAAATTATTATCAAAATTAGTATATCTAGGTGAAGGAAAAAACTATAAATACTTGTATAAATCATATATCTCTACAGCAGTACATCATTTAAACCTATATAATAGGATGGTCATTTCCGATTTCCCGTGCCTTGCTAAAAAAAATGCCTTGGTATTTTTTTGTGTGCACCCATTTCCTCCACAATATAGATTATTATCCTCCATTAATATGCAGTTTTATTACTTTTCATCAATATCAGAACAAAGTGGACAAAGAAACAAATAAACATAGCCTACCCACCCCCCCCCACCAACTCCCAAACAAAACAAATTTTTATCCCTGCCACAAAGTGGGTTTACTCCCCAGAGTTATCAGGTCATATAAGTAACCCAAGAGCCTTGTCCATAAATGAAAACTTCCTTACCTCATTTGTCTCTGCCTACATTTATTTGTAGTGTGTTTTCAGTGAGGAGCTGGTCTTGGCTGCCTTGGCTACAGCACCATGTTTGTAGAGGGACTGGTGTTTGCCATAATATATTTTGAAGAAATTTATCCTGCTCAAAGATGAGGTTTCAGTTACAATATCAAAGCAGTGTATCTGCTTGGTGACTACTTAGACAATTGCCCCAAGGTCCTTAAAGGTGTCCAATGAACTGTGAAGTCTGCTGAATCTGCTGTATGCTTGGGATAAAATATATGTGATTTTCTGCTTTTTCATATTTTTTCATTAAAATAAAAAATATTAAGATTAAGATTAGGAAATTTCAAGATGCTGCAGTCCAACAGACTGTGTAGTCCATTCTTGATTTAGAATATAATGGAGATCATGCAGAGATTTTGGGTTGCCTAGGAAATGAAATCCCAGTGAAGTATTCCAGGAGATGCAATGAGTGCTTCAGGTATCCAGATGCAATATTTGTATAAATTAAATGTACATGAAGCTTACTGAGAGAGATGTATATTTTCTAAACAAACAAACCTGTCCTAACAGGTTTAGGGATCCATGTTCTACACAGATTTTCAAACAGTAAAAGCTGTGAAAAGAAAGGAAGGTATTTTTTCATTCACCAAATTACCTCAAGGTCAGAATATAAAGGAAAATATTAAAAGAACACTCTACAGCTGAGGCATGTGTAAAGAGAGAGCAGCACATTGGTAGCAGTAGATATTGTCAATGGGAGAGGGGAATGCAATCTGTGAATATGTTGCTGTGTCCATACTAAGATGCTTTTATATGTTATTTACAGAAAAGTGATGAACCCGCAAGTTCTTCAACAACATTTTGATCCCCTGAGCTTGCACCCAAAATCTTCTTATTTGCTGTAAGACAAAATCCCTAGAAGAGATTAGAAATGAGAGTCTGACAACCAGAACATGGCAGTGTTTCCTCACACAGTCTTTCCCCCTGAGCCTGGGGCCGGGCCAGGCATTTTTTGGGTTGCAAGGTGCCCATGACAGTGCAGCACCCACTGACCACTTTTGGCTGGAATGCCTTAGAGTTTGTGGCTGAGCCCTCAAGCCAGCTGGTGATGCACTCCCAGCACGGCAGCTGCATTTGAATTGCTCAAGTGATGAAGCTGGCCAGGGCTGGTGCACAGCAATGGGGTAACCAGAAAACACACTGTGCAGCCTAGCTCCGATACTACAGCAGTGCTGCTGCATTCCCTGCAGACAGTCACTTGTCTGGCAAAGAAACAAGGTTACAGATATAGAGAAGGCTCTCTAAGTGCTTAAGCTCCAGTTTATGTTATGAACAGCAGCACCACGTAATTCAGAACTGTCCCTGACTATGTCAAAATGTCACTAGTTTCCTAGCATATGAGGCCACAGTGCTGGCATTAGAAATAACATGTTTTTCTTTTGGCCTGAGGGGGAATTGAAATGCCTCTCTAAATAGGCCTCACTTCTTGCTATAAACGCTATAGGACACGAGGATTAAAGGTTTTGACTGAAGGCAGCATTCTTTGTGGAATTAAAAAAGAGGAATGAAAAAAAAAAAAAGAGAAAAACCAGTGTTGATCTGTAAGAGCAGAGTTGTGTTCGGTGCTATCCATTGCAGAGTGTATAGCAGTTCACCATCACAGCAAATAGCAATGAAGAAAAGAAACCCAAATTATATGGATCTTTAAAAATATGAATATTAAATGTGTATCTATATCTATAATATGCATATATATACATACACATGCATATATGTATGTGTATTTACTTCCATTATTTGGCTAAAATAGAGTGTGTATATATATATGTACACACACATTTGAGCCATCATCCTGAACCTTTTCTCTTGCTCATGAGTAAACTTATTATAAAGTTTTGATATTTAAGCCAAAGATTAATTGTAAAGTATTTTTTTAAATATCTTTTGATTCCTTGATTTTACCCAAAGGCAGAGGCAAACTGAGAACAAAAACTCTTAAAAAAATCAAGAGATTTTTTGTTATTACACACAGGGTACAAAATTATGTTCTTCAGAGGATTAGTGAGCCAAGATTCAAATACTTATCCGTCTGCATAAGCCAAAAAACCAACTTAATTTTTGAAATACTTGGTGCTTTTGCACTTGTAGGCACAAAATATTGAGCTGCATGATACACTTTTGAAAAGTTTATTCAGACATATTAGGAATATACCTTCCATATAATGATCTGTTAACTTAGAGAATCACCCTCAATTCTGCATGGACAGCCTAGTGATCTGCTTCGAGGTCTCCCTATGCTGGGAGAGTACAAAAGGTTTACCGTTTGCATATTCTGTTCAGCCTATGGAAAGACTAATAATTTCAAGAAGAAGCAACATTTCCTATCCCTACTTCCCTGTTCTTATTTAAGAAGAAATCTCTGAACATTTTAATTCATTCATCCCTTAGTAAAACAAACAGCAATGCTGCTTGCTAAATACTCATTTTTCCTTTAGAAATACGAGCAAGGATGCCCAGTGGGCTCCCTGTGAGCCCAGAGCCAGGAGTGCTGGAAGCTTTCCCAGGTCCATCAGGGCAGAGCTCATCCCACTGCCTCAGCCAGGAGCAGGGCAGCAGAGGAAGCACTGAAGCAGACCCTGCCCCAGCCTCCAGTCACTTCCCTGGGAAAAAGGGTTCCATGACTGCTTGGAGTGGCAGAGTTTGAAAATCTTTACTTGCACTTTGCTGGGAATTTTTTTTTTCCCAGTCAGGTTGAAGCCACATCCACAAAAATATAATTATAAAATTAATTATAGTTTGTTGAACTTAATTTGACAGAGGGTTAAATAAGAGTTTAGATAAATTCCAGTAAGTTTTGGTTTGATGCCATAATTTCTAATTAATGACAGCAATATCAAACCTATTCCTTGTAATTTACATTTGTCATTTGTTGGACAACATGACAACAGGAGCTCTGTAAGCATCAGCTTAATGCCAGTTTCTTACTTAAAGGCTGTTTTACTTTTAAAGTAGACAGCTAAATTCTTCAGCTGCAGAAAAACACTGTCCATTGTCCCTCCAAACTCATGACAATAATTCAAAAAAATGCAGTAAGAAAATAAAGAAAAAGAAAAATGCCACAGAACTTGGACATGAGTGTCAAGATAAACAGGCAAGTATTTGTGAAGTTGATACTCAAAGCAAGGGGCATGAAGAGTGTAATTCGTGGCCCCTAAATCACTGATTTATCTCTCCCTGAGGCAAGACATTTAGAAAACAAAAAAAAGTAAAAACAAGTTCTGCAAGTTACATATCCAAATCTATCACTTACCTGTCTGACTGCCATAATTTCCAAAGTTCTGGTATTCTTATATCCCATTGACTTCCTTATCAATATAGACAAGTCAGGGCCTTTGAAAAAAGACAGATCACATATTTAAGAGCCAAAGAGTGATTGAAACATATAGTTGCAGACATTAAAGATTAAAACTTTTTCTTTAAGCATTGTTCTTCAGATTTAGTATCTTTTTATTAGAGATGATAGCACAAAGAGAGAGTTGTGAGAGCTTGTTAAACTGTGCAAGTACAAAGTATTAGGCATAAGAATGCTACTCATTATCAAGGGAAAAAAAATAGAAAAAGAGTGGAGTTTGGAATTTGGAAATGCAATAATAGCCAATCTCCTATGCCTAATACTACATAATCACAAACTTAATAAAAATAGAAATATACAGTTCCTTTTAGGAAGCTAACAAATATTTCCTGATGTGAACACACTGTGAGGCTTGTTAATCACATCCTGATCCATTGCATGCTGTTACATATAGTAACTGGATTATGCAAGTGTGAAAAAAAGACAAAGTAAAAAATCCGATCTGACCCACTCTATCTTTCTACTTTTTTTTTTCCCCCTGTTACAAGCAATAAGCAGCAGTGGGTTGTCTACCCGACACCTGACACAAACTTTCACAGCACTGTTCTGGTGTTTTTGTTTACTGTTAATAAAAATTGAAGCAGCTTCTTTGTAACAGTTTGTTTTGCTTGTGCATCCAGTAAAAGGGACCAGAACAGTGGCAACTTCCTCTGCATGCACATTATTGACTCTTTTTCTGAAATTCCATGTGATCAGTCCAAATCAAAGTAAATGGAAAACCTGCTTTTATTACTGACACCAAAAATATAATCAAAATCCTTAGCAGTGCCACAGAAGGTCCCTTATGTTTATGGTCTTTTAGTTCCCTGCTGCAGTTAGAGACTAGCTGAGCAGCAAAGCTTGTTGCCATTGTCATTATTTGTTGCCCATGGACAGCGCATATGAAGCTTCTAATGGCCACAACGGTGCACTTACAGGCAATTAACTTACATGAGATAAGAGTAACTAATTGATAAAAATAGCCAAGTATTCTTCAAAATCAATAGTAAATCTGCTACATTTGTTTAGGAAGTAAAAATATAACATAAATAGCAGTTTATTCTTTAGCTCTCTTTATGCCTAAATTCAACTCTAAATTTCATGTTTAATATTAAAAAATTGCTGAAAAGCAAATCAATCTACAGTACAACAGATTTCTTATCAGCAGACAGTATTTTGTGAAGCACATCCCAGTGCAAGTCCTCACCCTCACTCACAGCTTCAAGACCACCAAACACCTTCAAGCAGCAGCATACACAGCGTGAGTCAATGATCTCACTTCTCAGCTGTTCTGAGTCCAGCTGCTGCACTGCTGGCTGTGAGCAGGACTGGGCTGTGAAAGCTGCTTTATGTTCTCTGCACCAAAAAGAAATAGGTGGGGCATTCACTTTGGGTTTCTTGAAATCTAGCGTTCCTTGATCTGGATAATTTAGCAAGGGGAAGAACAAGCATTTTTTGGATACCTGGAGTTCCCACACCCTTGTGGCACTTGAAATGTACCCTCTTTTTGACTGTGCTATAGTGAGGGCACCTAAAGCTTTGAATTCCTAGGACCAAATTAGCAGTTTTCAGTACTTTTTATAAGAAAAACACAACTTTTTTTTTTTAAAGTAATTTAGTAAACAAAATAATACGGTGATTGGGAAAGAAAAAAGCAGAGTTATCCTCATCAGAAAGGGTTCCAATGCATCTCCATTCACTGCTGTGCTTCTGTTGATCTTCCATAGAAAAATAGGTACTGTGCCCTGGAAAGCAACAATCCTGACCTACAGCAAGGATTTGTAGTATAGATGTCACTCAATGTGGATTCCAGTGTATTCCTGGGAAAAAAAGGGTTACTGTGGTTATGGGCCATGTAAACAGGTAAAGAGCAAGTAGCATGAGAAATTGTTTGCACCTGACACTGCTTAAACCTCCTATTAAAATCCTGCATACTGCACTAAAGTGGCAATTTTTAGGAGAGTATTGAAATTGGAGATGATTCAGAAAAGACTTGCAAAAATAATTTTATTGGTAATGAAAGAGAAGGTTGAGAGATGACTTGATGACGATGTTTCATTCATGAAGAGAAACAAGGAATGGGTACAAATGAGGTCTTTAATCTGGTGGTGAAAGGCATAACAAAAATCAGTGGCCTGACATGGAAGCCAGACAAACTCTTCGTCATTACAGGTCTTTGGGTCACTACAGAATGTCCTTTTACAAAGAACATGAACTATTGGTCTTGGCAGAGATTAGAGGCTGCACTCAAATGGTTGTTACAAGACTGAGCTAATCACTCCTCCTGACAGCTTAAGCATAACAGGCAAAGATCTCTCTTACCATTTGGTCATCTCACTTGACTCAGATACAAGACAAGCAAATTATTTGTGAGATATTTTGTGTGTAGGTAGTTCATAAAATCAAAGCATCTGCCAGCACAAGAGGATGTGTATGTGTGACTATCCCTGTCAGAACTTCTGCTTGTTCAACAAAAGGATGTTGAGAGAGGAGAGCTTCGTACAGGCAGCATGATCACAACATTCTTGTGGTTACAGAATTTCATGTTATTACTCTCCTTCAATGTAAGTTTGTTACAACTATAAGCCTTCATTGAATTTTTGCAAGATAGAGATTTTTGCACCTTGAAAGTACATTTTTACTACTTCAAATTTTCTTTCCTACTTTTTTCTTCCCCTGATTTCCTGCTCTTACACACAGGTGGAATGACCCTCCAGTTGTCATGGCAAATAGAATTTTTCAGGAAACCCAATGAGGTTAATTTTTGTCTCTCTGGAATGATGTGGTGGCCTATAATGGTGAGAGTTTGCCTGGCATTGATGGAAAAAATTTGCAGATCAGTCTCCGCCGTAATGATGTCTACTATTACTCATGGAACTTATCTACTTCCCTCATTTATCTTCCCATCTCACTGTGAAGGAATCATGAGCATTTGTAAAGCAATTATACAGAGAGGCAGGAGCTCCATTTCCTAAGCTATAGATGTGTTCTTGTCAGGGCTTCCTTTCATTCCTTCCATTAATGTTCCGGTGTCATTAGCTTCAGGAGTAGGCAGGATGTCCATGAGCCAATACTGCCTTCCAGTCTCTCTTAATGGGAAGAGAGGATTGCTTGGACTACTGGCAAGCAGAGAGCAAGATGCACTTGAAGCAAAGGATATTTACTGTTGGACTGACATGGAGGGCAACAGTAGACCAGTAGGAGATTTATGAGACTGGAAAACAGATTCGTCAGAAGGAAGCAGAGACAAAGAAGAGTGCTGGTTATCCAGCTCAAGCAAGGATTCAATGATCCCCTCAAATGCTAGAGGGAATCAAGTGTGATGGGTCTCCCTAGAAAATGTTTTTGACTGAGTAGGGAAAACCTGGCTGGGCTGTCAGGAAAACTGTCCAGACTGCAGCTGGAGAAGCAGATTGGGTCCCATCAACCCCGCTGAGCCCTTTCACTGAGTGAAAGTGCTACAAGGAGAGTCATAACTGTTTCCACCTAGTCCTTCCTCATTCTTTGATTTCCATGCGCTGACTCAGCCCATAGGATCTTCCTCCCCCATTCTTTTTGGATATTGAGGCTGATAATAAATAGTTGCTGACAAGGATCATGCCAGCTATTCTCTTCTCAAGCAGCTTATTGTTATGGGATGCCAGGAATGCTAAAAAGCATTAATAGGTTCAAAATGGACAAATCCAGAGGAAAAAATAAACAACAAAGAAAATTAACCAAGCAGCCAACCAAAAGAAATAAAAGAAATACCCCCAAAAAAAGAACCCAAAAAATCCAAAAAACATCAGAAGAGTGAGAAAAATATTGCTTCTTCTGTTCTATTTCTTACACTTTTTTTCACCCCTAAGTGTTTCTCCTTAAGCCATTGCAGACTCCAAATGGCTTAAGGAGAAACACTTACTATAACCCACTATAGATTTTATTACATGAAACATATTTATGATAATGACCAGAGAGAATAGAGATATATATAATAGAGAATAAGATCTTAAAATATAAAGATGACCCTAGTAGAAAAGAAGAGCAGCTCATTTTTAAATACCTGGAATAAATAAAACAACCTTAGTTTTATAACGATAGTGCTTTCCAAATTTAGGGCTGAAAATTTGGTAAAGAGATTAAAAAATGTTGAATGCTTCTTATAAGTAATACAGCATTAATACAGATACTGAAAAAAATAAAAGGTTAATCTAATTTTAATAGTTATCATTTCTATTGCCTTTTTAAAAAGAAATCATTCACAAAGAGTTCCTTTAAATTCCTGGAATTCTTCAGGGTAATGCTTTTGCTCAGAATGATCTGTAGACATTACACAGTTAAAACTGAATACCTGCTTGGAGAAGTAAATTGCTTTAGAATTATGTGAAGAAAGGTCAAAAATGGGAGAAAATTATTTATAATCAGAAAGAAGTAGAATGGAGTCCTACAAGCTAAAACTAGTATGTAAGCATGTCACTGTGTCACTATACCTTGTATCACAATGTATAAAAATAAAAAGTGGATTTTTTTTCTTTTTTCCTTGGAAACCACTTTTGGTGCTTTCTGTTATGTCTAAAATTCTTTGACTTGGTGTGTGTCTATTTTTTTTTTTTCTTGTTCCAGTACATCTGTTCAGCAGGCTCTAGGAGACACCAGTCAAACATCTAGCTAGCCCTTTTCATGGTAGTTAGTCAATTAACTTGAAAGCAAATTCTAAAACACCAAAGAGACATACTGAAAGATATTTCAGGCCATTTTAAGAGTGAATGACAAGATTTTGTTTCCAGATGAAATTTGTTCATAAGTACTGTATACTCTATGTGCTAGCTTTCTCAGGCATTGCTGAGAATTATTAATTTCACATCAGTTGTTCCAGCCTTGATTTTCACAGATATTTTGCCAGTCAACTGCTGCCTCATAATCCTCCCCTTTCCAGACGGAAATAAAGTAATTGCTGGCTAAGTTTCCCTCAGTGGGCTGCCAACATGAAACTCCCAATACGTGTTCAGTGCTAACAGGAAAATTGCCCCCTCAGTGCTGTGAATAATTTTAACTTTAATATTCCTTCTTTATTTATCATAATATTTGCTCATATTTTTAAAGTAAGCTTGAACATTTGATTCCATCCTTTCTTTTCTGAATAATAACAGAGGCCTTAGAAAAACAACTCTATATCATAAGAAAAAGGTTCAGTAAGAGCTCACAAGGACTCCATTATCAGGAGACACTTGCAAAAGCCATTTGTGTGAGGTGGAAACCTGACTGAGTTTTGCCACCTGAGAATTGTGGGTTACTGTGCATACATTTGGAGTGTTTTCACTACTTTTATAAAAATAGCTGGTTTTATGATTTTGAATGGGAATAACCAAAAAAAGAGAGCATTCTTGTGTAAAAGAAAATTTTATTGAGCATGAAAACCACTGGAAATAAAACTAACTCAGTATGGTTAACCACTGGCTTGCCAGTGCATCTGGTAAAAGTAGTCGTAAAGGCACGTATCTCACACCTGAATGATAACAGGGAATTTGGATTAGGTTTTCTGGCTCCACTGCTACCCCTAGCTACTGTTTTGTCAGTAAAGTTCCTCTGACAAACTAAATCAGACCAGGGCATGGGGTCGAGCATTGGCACGCCATCATCTGCAGTGTTCACCTTTGAGTTTGCCCTGGCATGAGTTTGACCAGGTCAGCTGATACTCTTCCAGACAGTCCCCAAGGTACAATTCTGGGGGCAGCATATGCTGAGGAGATTGTCCAGTAAGAATCTGGGGTGCAACCACCCTGTCTGAGGGAGGGAGGGAAGTGGTGTGTGCAGCTCTGTGGAGGAAAGCTGGCTGTGCCTCCTGATCTCAGGAGTTGAGACGGCAGCCACAGGTTCTGGAGCTGAGCTCCCTCACAACAGTCAGTGCCAAAGTCTGCTCCTTCAGAGTCACAAACCTTTTTTTTTTCTTTTCTTTTTTAAGTCTTTTTTTTTGAGTACCAATGAGCAAAACAACAAAGTGTTATAGAAGTGATAACTGCCGTCTCAGATACTCACCTGGAATGTGTGAGATTTGGGTTCAATAACCTCATCAGTTCAGCCTCAGGGTATCCAAAACCAATAACTCTTTAATATAAAAATACAGAAGCTGTTCTTGAAGCGAGAAGTGGAATCTAGGTCTGCCCACTCCCAGATGAGCGCTGTAGGCACTAGGCCACAGAGTCATGTTCCCTCTTGCACTCCCTCTTACATCTTCCTTGGATATATTGCATTCCTTCCTCTGCTGACATAGGGTTTCAACAGGAGCAGCCCCCTCCTTTCCCAGCTGTGTGGCTTGTGGTTAATGCAGACTCCTGGGAGAGGAGAGCTGTGCCTCTTTATCTTTTCAGATGGAGGATACTGACTGAGTCTCAGACACTTCAGCCTCTAAGGAATATACAGAAAGGGTGGTACAGGCATTGCCCCTCTTTAGGAGGAGCATGTGTGCTGTCAGGGCATGGGACCCAGCAAAGTCCCTGCACACTTGTGTGGTGGCACAGGGCAGCTGCTGCTCTCTGGTCTCTGTCACACCGTGGCTGCACACACACTCCTCCCTCTCCGATGGGGCAATTTCTGGGTGCTTCTCCCAGGGAACTTTCCAGTCAGGCACAGAGACAGCCAGGTAACATCACCGATGGCTGGAAGGTGAACAGGGATTGCTGAGGCTGAGGTTGGGATCTGCGCCACATCTGCCCAGGCTCTGCCACAAGACTTGTGACTTGCTGGGGATTATAGCCCCTCCTCTTTAGGAGGTGGAGAAACATCTTCACATCCTGGCAAGTCGTTCTTGTTGCAGTTGCTCACATTTTTATAAATTTGACTATTTCCTTTTTATTTTTTTTTGGTTTTGTTTTTTTTTTTTTCTTACGTTATATTCTTAAGAGGGCACCATTTAACCAAAGAACTTGTAATATCAGATATCTTCTCCTTGTACAGATGCTTGCAGCCAAGGATTAGCTCTGTTCTTAAGTGTGGTCTACTCAAACAGATTCTGATCTGTAAGTATTTCACTGCAAGACTTATTTCAAGGCCTGTGATTCCATCCCACACTGATTTCAACACAGTCAGCTGAGATTAAGTGGTTTAGATTGTAATTTCTTCTTAGATTTCCAGATTTATTTTATGTAGTCAGGTATCATAGTAAGAAATAACATTTTTATTTTATATTATTTATTCTGTGAAACAAAGTCTTTGGGTTTTCAGATTAAAATTAACAGAATTCTGCTGTCTGATGGGCTTTCAGAACTTAACATGAAATTAGTAAGCAACAATTCAGTAGTTGGAAAGGGTTCCTGTAAAAAAATTTTTCTCACAGAAAATATAATTTAATTGGTTGCAGTTAGTTAAGTGTCCCAGCATCGAATGGGAACTGAAAGTGAATTGACCTCTTGCCCAATCAATTTTCACTCTGGAGAATGGCTAAAAGACAATGTTGATGAGGTGCAGAAAGATTACACTTATGTTTTCTCTGACAATGAGGTCTTTCAGTGAAAAATGTCACAATATAATAACAGTAGAAGCCCAGATATTCTCAATAAAACCTAAAATTTGTTTACTTCATTGTGTGCGCTGAAGTATGTAACTTAATACCTGACACATGCATTTTTAAATACACATTGAGTATCTATAATACATTCTGGGTGTATATTTTATTAGATTTTCCCACTTCAAAGCAGGCATTGTTGATTCCACTTAATATACTTGAAAATTAGAAATACTTTATATTAGTTTGTTTCTTTCATTTAGGAACCATGCATACATAGGCACATGTATTTCTGTCCTGAACTTTATGATCACAGCACTCATCAGCTGAGAATGATGACTTTGAGCATGTTTATTGGACTGCCAAACATCTTTCTGGTAAGATACAGGAATATGAATCTTCCTTCTGCTTTGGAAAACCTCACTCTGAACATAGAATCTGTGGTCACAAACCCAAAATGCTGAAACATTTGTTTCCCCTTACTATGGATTTCTCGTAAAAGTACTGTGAAGAAAATATCCTGATCTTCTCTAGCAATGATTCAGGACCCCTCTTCACTGTATTTTAAGACATGATGCTTTGACTTAAACACAAAGTACAAAATATTTTTTCCTGCTTTGCAATACTTTCGTGCTCTCTTAGTTCCATCCCCTTCATGTGATTTTTAATCTGTAAAAACTCTGTGGTGAACCGCATAAAATAATGATATGGTAAATACACAAGTGGCAAATTGTTGAAGAGAATGTCTTACCATGAAAACTTAGAACCTGGAAGAATTATTTGGCAAATGGCAACTAAATAGTAACTCCTAAGTATTCACACCATTTTTGCAGAGTGAAATTTATTTCTGCATTGCACTGAAATTTATCATTGCATTATTCATGTGTTCATGTCCTTTATGTGAGGTCAGAGTTTTGTGAATCTTCCTGTTTGAAACCTGCTAACCAGATCAGGTATACAGTCCTCAAGGAGAAAGATTCAAAATAAAATACTGGTGTTAAACTATATTTTAATTCATCTCCAGTGAAGTTGAACCAAAGTAAGCTGTTTGTGTGTTCTTTAAAGGAAAATTGGAAACAGTGTTGGGACTAAAGTGCCTTAGTGTCCCACCAAAATGTGTTTCATTGTAAATTTTCCAATTACCTCCAAAAAGATAACTATAGCAAGAGTTTCCATGTACTTATAGATCTTTAGGATCTATAAGTCATGTCATTGACTTTCTTGGTCAGACATCTTAATTTAACACGCCTGCTTTCTTTTATTATGTGTTTAACATATCTTGAAAATGTGTTTCCTGGTTTTTTGGGAGGGTTTTTTTTGGGGGAGGGGTTTTGGTTTTTTGTTTGTTTGTTTGTTTGGGTGGGCTTAATTTTTGGGGTTTTTTTGTGAAAACTAGTAAAGAAGAAATCCAAACTCAGGCCTTGAGAAATGGTTTCATCACATTGAAGTTAATAACACCACTGGACTTTTTTTCCTCTGGCTTTCTCTGTTTTGCTCTCACTAACTATTCTCTATCTAGCAGTCAAGAGAACGTCTGTAGTAGCAATATTATTTGCTTAAAATGTCAGGTTACTAGCTAAATTACTAGCTAAAGCAATCTGGTTTTCAGTCCTTACTGTGTGCTACTAAAAATCCTACCATGGAAGTAACTGGAAAGCATGATATAGTTGCCATACTTCATCTTCCCCAGGAAATTCAGGTTTATTAAATATATCACTTTCAGGGTGACGTTTTAAAGAGACTTCAATCCAGCCTTCAATCTTCATCTGTACTCTTAGATAAGTTGCTAAACTCATTTGTGAACACAATCTATGTAAGCAGCACATGCAAACCTGGTAGGTAGATGCCTGAGTTTTTAGTTGGTTGCATAAACCTGTTTGTCTTGACTGGTTTAAATTCATATGTCCACTTACTAAAGAGAGCAATTTAAAAGCTTATTTCAAGAGCATTTGCCTCAAAGTGATAGCATATTTGTTTTGTTACTATCATGGTGCTAAAACATGATTCTTTTTCTACTACTGAAATTAATGAATGTATACAATGGTAGAAATATTTATTTCAACTGTAAAAATTGACTTTATTATTGGTCAAGGCCTGTCAATCAAATTGACTTATTATGCACTTAAAACTCATTAGCAGTAGAATACTGTAGTTGTACATTTCAAATGACTGATGACTAGAACTGTGTGAAATTGCTGCTGAATTTGTCAATTACTGTGTGAAGTGTTCATTGTAAAGATAGATTTTCACTCAAAAATCATGGCTTTAAAATAATCTCTAACAGTCCAAGGTTACCTCTTGTGATTATAGTACGTCCCTCTTTTGCCCTTTCTCTTTTTTTCTCCTCCTTATCCTCTGAAGTCCCAATGGGACTTCTTTGTGTGGCAAGATGAAGGAATAAATTGATTTGCTGGGGACATTGTGGGACAGCAAAAATCAACTGCTTTTATATTTGGGGTGCTTGGAAGGGTAACTGGAACCAGTGGATCAATCCTGGTGCACATTTTACTGATAAATGACCTTATGTACTAGAAATCAGAACTGTGAATTTCACTAATGCAGAGGGAGCAGCTGCAAAAGAGCTTGTACCTTTGTTCTGCAACAGCCTTCTGGTCCTTTCTGGTCAGGATGAGCAGAGCAGAATTTGAACCTTTTACTGAGCTAATGATAATACAAATTCCAGTGTTTGCCATATTGCCCACTTCACAATTAATTAAATTCCCTGGGAGACAAATTGGAGAATCATTGCACATCTTGGCCACAGACAGTTTTGTGTGGCCAAAACAGTAACAGTTCCTGTAATTTGTCTATGATATAATGAAATTAAGTGATTTAAATAAATTAAAAATGGACTGGATTCAGCTTTCAGTAATTACAAGTCACTGAAGGACTGATACAGCAGAAAATAGCTTTTGTGGCTTCTAGCCTAAGCAAGCTCAATGGGACTCTTACTTTTGTCTAGCAGAGATGTGCTCTGGCAGCTGAGGAAGTTATATTCCATCTAGTAGGTGAAACACTCTAGGAACTGGGAACATGGTAGTTATCTTCTGAAAAAAACCCAAATGTTCAGTGGTTAATATGTAGTCTGCAGAGGCGTATTCTTGGGAAATTTTCTCAATAGATTTCCATCCTTATGTATAGCCAGTTATTTCTTCCCTTACATTGAGATGCACAATTTAGGAAACAGCTGTAGAAATCATTGCTGAAGGCATCAGTTTCCAGATAGTAGCCAAAAGAAGAACAGTCTCACTCCTTAAAAATAATCTTCCAGTTTGAAGAAGAGGTGGAAGCTGAGAGTACCAGAAGTGTTTCAAAGTCTTGCAACCTCCTCACCCCCACACCCATCTGGTAAGGCAAGCAACTCTATTTTTCACATACAATGCTAGCATCCTAAAATATTATATATTATACTGTAAAATAATATTTCAGCTTGCATTGAAATATTTTGGGGTGAGAGAGAACTAGAAATTTTGTGGCAGGGAAAAGTTTTCAGGTCTTATTCTGAGTGCAATCTTCTCTTTTTTTTTTTTTTTGCCACAATACCAATCCTAAAGAAGCAAGAAGTATTAAAAGATTGAGATAGGGTACATTTATTCCAAATAAGCAGACTGAAGGACCTGTAAACATGTTGCATTAACAGGTCTAGATCAGCAAACCACTGGTTTCCCGGGGATGAGTGCCACCATAGATAGAAGCTATCTCAGAGCTGGCTCATTTCTTTTTCTGAGCATCCCCAAGCCATTAGCAGAAACAGGATGCTGCCATGGTCACCATTCTATCAGACACAACATGAAAGGCACCAGGATCATTTTTATTGTCTTGTTAAAAGTTACAAAGGTGAAATTCTTTACTGTAACAATTATAGGGATGTCAGCTTTAGTATGAGATAGTTATTATTCTGTAGGATCATTCTAACATGAGTTTCTGTTTAGACTAATTGTCTAAGAATATTTCTTCCTCTAGGAAAACAAACAAACAAACCCAAACTCAAATAATAACAAAACAAATAAACAAACAAAAAACCAACCCACAAAAATTACTTAAGGAGTTTTGTCTGGAATTCTTTACAAGCAGGTCTCCAAACAACATCAAGTTTAATGAATGTAGTGTAGCCAAGGAAAAATATTGTCATAGAGAAATGGAAATTGTCATTATCTGGTGAGTTATACTGATATTTCCCACTTTTTAGTTGAGTCTTATAAAACTAGTGTGTTTTAGAATAGAAAATACATCAGTGATCTCTCTTTGATGTTTCCTCTTTTATTTTGTTTTTAACACATTTTTGGGAGGGAACAGGAATATTCAGAAAGATTTGCTGCATGCCTTGGCTGAATTTTAGTTGGATACTGCTACCACACCAACTTTTAAGACATGATACAAGCAAAATGTTGGCATGTACAACTGTTTACCTCAGCCACAACAATGCTACTCTGCAGAGAAGCGAGAAACTGTAAAGTTTCTCAAGTTTCCCTATTAAAATCTGAGGTATAGATATGTTTTATCTATATTACACTGTAAAGCAGTGCTACACCCAAAGACTTAGCTGGTTGAAAATGTAAGCACTCAGGCTAATTTATTTTGGGATTATGGGCTTGACTTAAGCACATATGTACAAACCATGCACTGCGAATTCGGTGAATCACAATGGTATCTGCTTTACTGACAGTAAATAGAACTGTTCAGGATGTTAAGGCAAGGAACAGGAGAAACTGAGAAAGAGGAAGCCAGACCCAGTCACAGGCAGGGAAAAGGTCTGGGGGTTCTGGTGCTGTTGCCTCATGCCATCATTTGCTTTGCCCCCAGTGATGGCACTCCAGGTGGATGCCCCTTGCATGAGCTGTGCTCATTCCTGGGCAGGGCAATCCAGCAGGAAGGAGGATTCCCCTTTTGGAAGGCAAGGGTTACCCATCAGCCACGCCAGGACACCTGCCTGGTGTTGAACTGGTGACAGGGACCTCCCTGATATTTCTGTGCTGCAGTTTGAGGGGAGGCAGTGGTCAGGACCTTCGTGCTCGGTGTGCCTGGTAGCCGAGTGCGGCTCCAGACGTGCCCAAACAGGCTGCTCATGGGCTGCCTGCAGGCTGGCCCTAGGCAACCTGACAGGCACTGGTGTGCAAGGGAGAGAACATGCGAGTCAGCTGCTCGGGTGCACTCCTGAGACTGCTTTCTAGCAGCAGGGTAGAAGCAGCTAATGTAGGCAATTATAACAGGAGTGAATCTTCACCTTTCTCAAATGAAAAAAAAAAGACTTGAAGAAAATCTCAGATCTGAGGACTGACCTCTCGTTTCAGACTCTAGTAGGATGCCTTCCTAACTGCAAAGGATAATCACAACTAGCCAGAGAAAAAAGATCTGACTGTGATGTTTAATGCTCTACAGGGTCTGGTGGCCTCTAAAACAGGAAAAAAACAGCAAAAAAGAAATAATTTTTTCTTTGAAATGAAAACCACTAACCCAGACCTGAAAAAACAGAACTAATATTTTATATTGAAATACTCACATGCGGTGACAGCAAGCTGATTAAAAAGAAAGCAAACCAAAAAGAAAAACCTAAACACAACTCAGCTCTCCAACATATGTGTAATATATGCACATTTGCTGTTAGGGTGATTTTCAGGGTAGTTTCACTTAAGTTACTCTGAATGCTTTAAAGCAATAATTCAAAAGTATTTCATCCCACTGAGAGAGTTCTTAACAAAAGAAAGAATAAGGAAATTTAAAAAGTGTAACTCTAGGAAAAACACAGACATTACTTGTTAGCTGTGTAAGAACAACAAGGGCCTACAAACAAGTACAAATGGCAGCTTTTTGAATAAAAAAACATAATAAGCAATAATCAGTATCTTATAGCATGATAGCCAAAGGCAGTGACATTTGAACAGCATGTCTTCTCTAAGCTTAGCTAGCTTGGTAGTGCATATCTGCAAGTGCTTAGCCATGTTAACATAAACCCTCATTAGGCAGGATTAGGCAAGAAACAGTGACAAACAGGGTGGACACTAACCCTCTGAGGAACCAATTCAGGCACTACACACTAATTATCCTTTTAAATGACTTTAGGATTCAGGGAATGAATATCAGCATATGTGTATATGACTACATGGGGAATTGTGTTTTACATACTACAACCTGTTTGTATTTTGCAACAGTTTTAAAGTTATTTCTCCCCCATAGTCCACTGTCAAAACCTTGTGGTGTTTATTCTTAAGAATTACAGTGTAATGATGAATCCAAATACAATATTTAGACGTTTTACCTCGTTCAGGGCAAAACGTCCAGGAGCTACTTCTGATAAGTGCCTATTAGCAATCCATTTTAGAAAAGCAGGTTAGAAACAGCAATACCCCAAGCTCAAATAATGTGAAGTTCAGTAGCTTTCTCTGTAGACTCCACTACCAGAAATCCCAAGTAAGGATAACTTAAAGAAATTACAGAAGTAATTGCTGACTCAGTGAATTGTACTTTGACTTTCGTTTTTTTGATTCCTTACCTTCTTTTCAGGTGTTGAATTTATTATTTTTTATTTGCAGTTATTGTAGTTGTTTGCAGATATTGCAGTTATTTGTTGAATTTGCCACTAATATTTTTCTGCAAAGTAGAATTAACCCTCCTACAGTTAGAAGGATTAGTAAGAGGGTTAGAAGTGACCCTCCTAAATTAATCCTCCTACAGTTCCTAAACTATCTTGCTGTCATGAAGGTAAGCAATCATAACAAACCACAATCATATTCTGGATCTATAGTGTTGATTAGCTGGTATTTCTTTTTAAAGCAAATAAATATAAAAACTTTGGTTATACTGATGCTAAATGTCTCATAAAAATTGTATTAAAGAAATATGATTAAAAGAAAAGTAATAGAAAGGTGATAAAATAGTAAATTCTTCCTCTAAGTACTTGACAAAACTTAATTTTTACATTTATTGGCTTTTTATCTTTCCTTTTTACCACTGAAATTCTTTCTTAAAAATAGTCTGTGTTATGTTATTTTGTGAATGTCATTTTGTGAATGCCATTTCATCACAAGTGTTAACAAAACAAATTTTAAATGTAAACATTGGCATAAAAAGTTAACAGGGACTTTTAAGTAAAGGTTAAAATGCTTTTAAGCTTTATGCTTTGGAGCAATACATTTTACTGTGGTCTTATTTGGCTTTTTTGAACAGTAAAAAATGGTGCACCAGAAAGGGTTTTGCATCTCAAACTAAAGTTAAGCAATTAGTAGTAATATTACTAAAATATGGCATTGCTTTTATTGTATAACAATGGGAACATTTCAAAGTGCTTGCAGAAGTTTCAGCTTCATTTTTTGTTACAAATTTTCATAAGTCAAATTTTCAAAGAAAGCCTATTTAGGTTAATAAATATGAGTGACAATATTTTTGTATGTTTTTTGACTAATTTTATAAATGTAATTTCAGTATGTATCTGCATTTCTTACGGACAAAGAATTAATTGGAATTGTCCACAGAAATTTCATACGCTCCTTTCTGACTCTATTAACACAAAATGAAATTCTAGTCTGCTCATCAGTGTTACTGTTCTGACATCAGTGTTACTTCAGATTTGTCTTCTACAAAATTTGTACCATAAGCTGAAAGAAAAAGAATTGAGAAGGTTCCCCTTTCAAAATCTGCTATTTCAGTCAGCAAATGAATTTTAAATATTTTTTTCTTACTCTTTCTGAATTAAGTAATGAATTTGATTTTGTGGACCAAAAATTCAACAGAAATAAAGTAGCAGGAATATATACACAGAACCCAGATGTATACAGAGAAACAGAACCTCTTGTACTTCAGCCCAGTAGCTGGAGGTAAAAGGCATTTATTAGCACTGATTGTAGTAGGCATGGCCCTTAGTCTGGCATCTGTAGGAATATTATGCAGGACCATGTCTGTGGAAGAGAGGAGAATCTGGATTAAAATGAGAATGGAAAGGTGGTTGAAAATGAAAGAAGGAAAATGTAGAATGCCCTTTGGTAGAATCCATTATCCTAAACCCCAGTCTTGGGAACATGAGAACACCCTTGGCATAAACATTTGTGTTGAGGTCAAGTGGGATTAGAAGAATATATATTTGGATGCCTGGGGCTATGTCACAAAAGAAAATATTAATTAAAAAAACAAGCTAGAGATTTTACTTGCCCTCAAACTACATTTTCTTTTAATACATTCTTTGTATTTTTACAGTCAGTGGACTTGATTTTGATCTCGCTTGTATTGGTTTAAATCAGAATAAGTCAGTATAAACCAGCACATTGTTCTGATATCAAATCAGCCTAAACAAGGGGAGAGTCTTAAAGTATGTTGCTTCAGTGCAGCTGGCTAAAACAAGGCTGCGCTTGCATTTAGTGAAAGTTAGGATTTAATAGCACTAATCTGCCATGTGAAAAAGAGGCTGCTTGTAGGGCTGAGTTTCATAAAGTGCTTGGTTTGGATTCAGGGCTGAAGCCACTGGATCCCTGAAAGTGCTTGTAGCATGTAAATCACCTCCAGGGCTTATGTGAGGCTTCAGGACAGGTTAACAGTAGCAGGTGTGCATGGCTAAATCTCAAGAATTTACTTTCTGGAAGACTTCTTCCCAGTTTGATCTAAGGATATATAAAGTTTTTAATGAATCAAGCCTGCAGTGTTCAGTTAGAAACTCTGCTGAGGACAATGGCAACCTTTGATTTCGTCACTGTCTGTCTAAATTAGGAAAAGATGTTGCTTATCTGACCTGACCTTTCCCTAATCTGCTTACAATAACAGTTACAGGTTCTCTCTCAGATGAGTTGGTGGGGATCAGTTAACACCTGGCCTCAGCTCTGTTGCCACAGGACTCGTTATTTTCTCAATTGCGAGATATGCCACTGTGTGTTTGTGCTGGCTACTTAGGGGAGGCTTTAAAGAGCCACAGCAGCTAAAACAACAGATCCTCAGGACTTGTAGGCTCCAGACTGAACAGAAACAAATTAAGCTGCTCTGGGAGTTGAACTGGGATAGGTAAAGGAACCAACATGTTGCTGGCTAAACAGGGAGAAGAAAAGATGAGAGCAAGAATACCTTGATCAGGGACTTGCATCTGTTTGGTTATTAAAGTTGAAAAAAATATTTCTATGCAAATGTACAAACATGTGATTTTTTTACAGTGTGATGTCAAAGCATTAGAAGCTTTTATTTATGTACTACTGAACAAAAGTTTGGACCATACACTGCAAAAATGTGCTTCCATTTTGTACTTGCTTAAAGCAAGACCATCCAGTCTTTCCATCTGTTTAAGGATTTGCCTTATATTTCATAGTGATTATAGGGAATAATAGAAAAATATATTCTTTTAACATTTTGTAGATTGTACTGACTTATTTTAATAGTAAAGTGTAATAATGCATCATTAGCTGATGAAGGGACTGCCTCAGGAGGAACAGTGAAAGAAAAGAAAAGATTTGAGTGCATTCTTACACTAGTTCCATTAAACAGGTTTGAACTAAATTCACCTTGAGTATCATTAGTTGAAAAAAGCTCATATTTCCAAGCTAGAGAAAGTATAGTGTATTAAATAGATTAGTTGATCATTACTTAGAAACCAAATAGCTCAATAAACACTTCATTTTCCTAACAGAACTGATATTCAACTTGGCAATTTGTATAAACAATATATATGTTCTTAATGTATATGTTTATCTACAATAGTAAACATAAGCAACCTTTTGCCTATCATATAATGCCCCTAAAGGCATTATGGGTTAACAGTGATTTAATCCCCTTATGCATGCATAATATGACAAGCTTTGCATAAATGATAATAAATAATTGGTATATATAAATAATTCATCATTTATTTTTGCAGTAGAAATAGAATTCGTAGACATATTTTAAACAAAGGGAATAGCAAACACGATCTCAATCAGAAAAGGGGTTAAATCACATTACACAAAACAATGTTTCAAATAATCAAGACTCATGCATGCAACATATTTTTTATTTCTTTCATGCTAGTATATTGTATTGCCAACTTGTTCTCAAGTATGGAACAATACATATTTAGCACTATCATAAAATAATGGAAGAAATAAATGTTATATTGGGCATTTAATCCAAAACAAGGGGGAATAATATGTCAGAAAAAATAAATGTATATAGTGTGCTCTCTAGAAAATTGGACATTTTGGTGGATTTTATTTTTTACCCTGGAATCAGTTATACTGTTTTGGGGAGATTCCTCTAGGCCTTCCAGTGCAGCTAATAGCTGATAAAATTCTAAAATGTAATTTTTTAAAATAGTAATTTCTTATTTAAAAACATTTCCGTGGTTACAAAATATTTTGTTAATTAATCTTTTTCCTGTCATAATATCCAAAAAAGGGGGGAAAAATACAGTGTTATTCTAAATGGAGAACAGTTTTAATAGTGAAGAGTCATTAAGATTTCAGGATTCAGTGAGTACAGCTGCGAATTAACTATAAGAATGTAATGCCATCCTTATTCAGCAAGGCAGTCAAATATGCACTTAAGTTAAGCACATGCATCAATCTCATTGACTTTACATTATTCTCTCCAGAGTATATTTCTTTTCATTAGGAAGACACTGGCTCTTAACTACCATCAAACTGCCGACTTAACTTGCTTCAATAAGTCCCTGTGAAGCTCCTCAAAGTCTTCTCTAATTTTGACCAGTATAAAGAGCACTGGCATTTGCAAATGTTGGCTTGTCATTTCTTAACCCTTTCTACGGAAAGTTGTGTTTGTACATATATATATATATATGTGTATATATACATATATATATATATTAGGAATGATCACAGCATATAATGAGATTAAAAATATTGTGGCAGATGAAAGCCCCCTCAAGTTATTGTGCTTTCTTTTCCCAATGATATTAAATGCTGTTGGTTAAGGAAGTGTGAGATACCTAGTTGTTAATGTACTAGTCTCTATCAAAAAATGTCATTATACCTAGATACTGACTTTTAGCTATTTTCAAACCAAAAGCAGAATGTGACCTCTCACCTCATGATGCCTTAAATATCATACAAAAGCAATGTTAGGTATTTTGAAAGTGCAAGTTAATATATTTCTGTTATTTCCTTGTAAAGCAGAGAATTGTGATGTGCGCAAATTTGCCTTTGTTACTATCATGTCATGGCCACTCAGTTGTTTCATTATACATTATTCATTACTTTTCATTAGTTTCAACCAATTTCCTGATATTAATTCATAAATCCCAGAAGTTTCCCTACTTCCCATTTAAAATTAGATAAGAACTCTTGATACTATCTGATATAGTCACAAATTTAAATAAAATATTGCCTTTTTTTTGCTTTTGTTTTGCTAGCAGCTCACCTAGAATTTAAATGTCTTGGTTTATTATTTTTCTTGGACCTCTCTCCTGACACTGCAGCATCTGACTATGCTCTGAAAGGCATAAGACTTAAAAATCTTCTCGCTTAAATCCAACATATCAAGTCACAACATTCCTTCTCATTTGCCACCTGACCCCAGAGCCATCCAAAATCCATAGGTTTGTTTTTTCTTATGAGTTCAGCTGCCTCCATGTCGAACTGCCTGTCCCTGAGCCCTGCAAGAACTGCCCCTTCTCGAGGGATTCCCTGGCAGTTTAGGCACTCAGGTAATACTGGAGAGCTTTCAGGCTCATATTTCCTCCCCCTACTGCATCCAGTGTGGCAGACATTTTTCTGGAACATGTGATGGTTTGGGCCACTGCAAAGGGGCACAAATGCAACAAATAGCAATGCACGCCTGTTATCCAACAGCTCTGTGATCAGAGCATACAGACAGGATGTAGGGCACCTGTGTTTCATTTCTTCCTTCTCTTGTGGGTTGTCTGCACCAAAGCCTATGATTTATGTGCAGAAGCTGTGGCTTTGCTTCTTTGTGCTGCATACCATGAGCTGCGGGGTAACAGAAAATTTCAGTAATCAGAAATAGTGAAATCACAATTCTGAGGCACAACAATTTCAGATTTGGCTTCCAGCCTCTGTTGCAGTGCACATTTCACCATTCCTATGAAATGTGGGAAAGGGGGTGTGATCTGCTCATGTTGTTATGCTTTGCAGCCTGTCTGTGCATTCACCTGAGTATTGAAAAATAGAAGATCATATCTCTTCATTTCCAGGAAAGAACTGGGATCACATCCCATATGTCATACTGTGTGAAACAAACATTAATGAGAAATCTTCTTTTTCCTGAGATTTACAGAGATCAGTTCTCTAAGACAGGGCACCACTGGACCAAACCAGGTCCAATGCCAGTGCACCAGGGCCAATGTTCCAGGCATGGTGTATTGGGGAGTGCAGATGGTAGAACTAAAGCAATGAAGATTTGTATGGGTGCAGCTCCACAGCATTTTGAAACTTAAAAAATATGCCTACTCCTTCTTCCATGTTCAATGTCTTTCCTTCTGGTGAGTTGCAGAGTCAGCTGTCTAACATGGTAGAAAATACAAGTCTTTTTCCTTTCCTTGGGGAGTTAGTTCTCTGTCAGGAAGTGAAATCAGTGAACTCCATAGTTGCACAAACATCAGAGTGCAAAGGATGGGGCAGCAGAGTGTGTACAAGCAAGCAGTGGAGAAAAAATGGTGAAATAACTGTTGGATCAACCCAGCAAGTATTCCTTAGCTTCACCCTGAGATAAAGGCACAACCTGCTTTCAGTGTCTCCTGTTGACAAGGGGAAGGAGTTACTTGCCAGCAGGGTGTTGCTTCCATTAAAATAAAAGTTGAAGAGTAGCAGGAAAGTTCCTTGAAAGTTTTTTCTTCCGATATACCTCAACTTTGCAAGAACAATGTCTTGATTTTCAAAAAGGAAAAATAATTTTAACTTGAAATCCAAATAATATTATTCAATGCATTTATATATATCAAAATGTACCTAAACAATATTTTATTAATTATCTCTAGAAGTTAACTTTCAATATAATTAGTAGTAGCTGCTAATATCTTTGCTTTTCCTGGACATCTTTGCTGTAAGAATACGAAAATAAGTAACATTTTGAATAAGGTCATTAAAATTATGTGCAAAGAGAAAACCCTGAGTAAATATCTAATTTAAGTTGAATGTTCTCTTACATTGGTCATTTCTTAAGTGGTTATTTTTTTCCCTTGATGTATGCTGAATTACAATATTCAATAACAAATACCCAAGTCATACAGCAATAAGTAACAGCCCACATGTAGTTTAGCATTTGGCCTCCACAGTGGCTTTTCCCCTCAAGTATTATTTCTGTCTTAGCCATCTAAAAAAAACCAATGCAATCATGGACGCCACTTACAACCTACACAGTGGAAATTAGAGCCTTTCAGGGAAAAGATATTTGGCTGATAAAAACCTAGCTCCTTAAACTTTGGTGCGACATAATATTTCTTTTGGCAAGGGGTCACTGGTGCTCAGCATACATCATCACTAACTTATTAGATCTTGAGGCAATTAGCTGAAAACAAACAGAAGAGACAAGCCCTGTATTGAGCTATAGAAAGTAGAAGAAAATAGCCCATGGCACTCCATTATTCCAGAGCTTCATCAAAGGCTATGCACTGGCTGCAGTTTAAAGAAAGGAGAGTATTGTTTTCATGTAACATCTATACAGTATTGGGACTTTACCTTGTTATTTTTCTCCTGCTTCAAGTTACATCCAAACTTGCCTTGTTATAATAGGGCAGTGGAAAGAACTTCTCAGTTTCTACCTAAAACAGTATATGCAATGTGTTGCTTGATTAGCTAAGGATTAAAAATCCAATTAGATCCTCCCTTTTCATGGGAAATCACATGAGGAATTTTGAGAAATATTACTGAAAACCACTGTGAAATGTGATTGACTGATATGAAAACATGCAACAAAGATATCTAAGAAACCCATGGACTCATCTAAGTAAACTTTTGCAATGTAAATATGTGTTTCTGAATTCCAGAAATTAGTTGAGACATATATTTTACTAGTTCCAATTAGAAACAACATTTTTTCCCCTACAGGAAAACATAACCACTTAAGAGAAATTATGTATTACTGTAAGCATGACCCAGGTAAAAGTTATCATTAGGCTACAAGTAATTTTGTGGGTTTTTTCAGTAGTATGCTACACAGTGTGTTAAATATGGTGCTAAATTACAGAATGTGTCTTCACTTGTATGTATTAAAAAAGAATTATGACACTAAAAATGACTGATTCTTATTTAAAACAAAAAACCTAATTTTTTACCAAATGAAAACTTAGTTCATTGTTTTCAGAGGAGGAAAGTGATTGTTAGAGGTAGCTGGCTGTACTTGCCACTTGTTCCTTTTCTGGCTGTTTAATAAACAGTCATATGTGTACGCCAATTGAACTATACTAGAATCTTGCATACCACTGGTTTACTTTAAGCCCAGCAAATCCCTAAATTAATTTGCACTTTAAGAAGCTACATGTTTTAAGTGAAAGCTTTATAATACTTAATGTAAATTTCTGGGAAATCTTTTATTGAGAGCACTGAAAGTATTTTAAATATGCAGAATGCCAATATTACATTCCTTATATCTTTTTTTGCTTTTCTTATCCACTCAGAATGAAAACAAACCAAGCCACTCCAAACACATAAACTGAGATTCTTGATGACAAAAAGTCCTTCTTTATATCAGAGTTAAATTCTGAACTTAGAGCCAACAAAATCTATTTCTGAAGACTTGTAACATGATGGTCTAGGGTGTCGGATGAACAGCAGTGCCATCATTTTAGCCCCTTCCCCACTTTCCTCTAGATTAATGATGAAATGATTTGTAGACTACCTTGCTCCTGGCGCAGGGTGTGCCTCAAATCATTCTGCACTCTCTTGGCTTCTGGATCCAGCCTGTGAAACAATTAACAGCTACTGTTCTTAATTATGCTGAAAAGCTACAAAGAGATTAAAAGTAGGCAGAGCAGAAAAGGCCATCACAGTGGTATTTATTTCAGGATGTCTCATCTGTATTTCACTTCTGAGACAAGACTGAGGCTATAAATACTTTTCTGTGTTCTGTAATAAAAAAGAAAAAGCCATTTCCCTTCTCATATGGGAATGTAGAGAGTGGCATAATTGGATAAAAAAGACAATGCTGAACACAAAGTATGACTTTTAGCCTTCTTTATAATTCATGTTTGCAGAAATTTCAAAGTTTAAAATAAAGCTAAAGAGGAAGAAACAGCTGTGAAAACTATTAGCCTATATTAATTTAGAACACAGTTTTGTAATTTGTGATCTTCCCTGAACAACACAAATATTAACTTCGTTTTTTCCCATAAAATGTCTTCTTTCCTATTGCTTATTTACTATTGCAGGACTCTATCTTTCATCTCTTCGAAGTCACTGGAGTGATTTACAATAGTCTTATCAATTTCATGTGAATGGTCTACAGAATGCTAGGATTTGGTTAAATTCTTTCCCACAAGAGGTTTCAATTTGTTCATCATTCCCTCCTGGTATCTGGTTTCGAGACATGATGTGCAGAATTACCTTTAGTATCAGTTCTGCAGATACAATGCATTAGCAGAGAAAATTAGACACAATTCCTTTTAGATCTGATGTGCTGCCGTTGTCTTTAAGTTGTCAGGGTGTCGAATTAATGGCAACTGGAGAAGGTTGCCATGACTTAAGGGATCACTGTAAAAGGAAAAACAATCCTTTATATCTTTTCTGAGAGAATGGAAGGCAGCTGTTACACATTGCTCTGCTGTGAAGTCCCCCCCCCACCTTTTTACTTTGTTACGCTAGCAGAGGAGACATATACGTGTATGTATATATACGTGCATACATATACAGAGAAAATTCCTTCTGTAAATTTAAAACAAAATAGCACGTATGTAGTAACTTTAACTTAAAAAGCAGAAAATATATAATTTTAAGCTTGATCAAATAATGTATTTTATTATGTCTAACTTTAAAAAGAGTTCCTTTTTCTCCCCCAAAACCCTGAAAATATAGTACATCAGTTTCTACCAAGTTAAAAATCATGTTTCCAATTATTATAAAATCTCATCTCTCAATTGGCAGCAATTGCTTCTTGTGAAAAAGAAGTCAAATCTCAGATGCAATAGTTTTTTTGCTCTGTTACTGATTGTATTTTCTCTGTTTGTGATTACCTATTTATTTATTTACATTTTGGAAAGTTTTGGAAAGTTGTTTTTTCCCCTTGGAATTTAGAATTTTAAGTAGGCATGACTTCTTAATTTCTGCAGGAGAATTGCATCCTTAGAAGTGTAATTTGAAAATTACATCCATACTGACAATAGAATTTCACAAATTATTCATAAAAGGCTTTTCAAGTGGTCAAAGGCTTTCTGTGGACACAACAAGGGATCTTTGCATAGACCCTGATTAAGCTGGATAAGAAATTTGTGAGTCAAAAGTCCTGGATGTATGCTTGCAAAAACTCAGTGTTTGAAAATTCTTCAGTGGGTAGAAAGATAGTAAATACTATTAAAGACATTAGATGTAGAAAGCAAAAATGGGCAGGTCATCTCTCAGGATGGACTTAAATAGTCTGGTCTCAGTCTATCTAGCCACCAGTTCATTTGGGTAAGTTTGTGTGTCATTTTTAAAAATGCTTTTAACAATTTATCAAAAGAGTAAATTTATCAAAAGAGCAAATTCACTTTGTGTGATAGTGTGTATCTATCAGGAAGCCTGGATGCAATTAAATGAAATTAATAAGTACATACAAACTAAAAATCTACAGTGATATCATGTAAACAATATCAGTTTTATGCTTCTCTCACAACACTTCACATACTTTACCTCTGGGGAAGCCTCAGTAAATACACAGGCTTTTCAATATATCTAGAAGATCCAAATTTTTAGTCTATCCACTGCATATCCTCCAGAAGATAAAGGCCCTAAAAATCTTCCACCTTGAGCCCCAAGTAAGGGCCCTTAGGGACTGACTGGTTAAGCACCCAGGCTGAGTACATTTGCTGAATCAATCACATATTAAATAGGATTTCATGAAGAGTATAAGTCAAAAGTTAAATGGGACTTTATAAATCAAAACAAGACTGCCAAATTTCATCTGAAATGTAAAGCAAATTTTAGAAGTTCAGATGTAATGTGTTCCACATGTGACATACAGCTGATTAAATGCCCTACCATAATCTGATTTAACAGACATTTCAAAGAAGTACCTGGCTGTACCTGAGGTATTTTGGGGTGAAATTGCCATGTTTACATGACTGACTGAGAAAAGCTACTCCCAAAATCACAATTCACAATGTTGTGATCTCATGCAATTGAAATAAAATGATTCACAGTCTCTGCTGTTAATCTGGTATCAGAAACATGACTCAGATTTCCTGCCTTTTACAATGAAGCCCTAAACTGTCTTTCATGAAAAAGCAAATATTAGTTTTAATCTTTCTTCAAACTGCTTCCTTATACCAAACAACCAGACTTAGAGGTAGTGAGCTTCAGCTAGATCACTTCTCAAATCCTAGTTATGGGCTAGCTGTTGCAAGAACCAGATGATAACCAGAAGGACTTTGTAAAAAAACCATCACTCTTACCAGTATCAAAAAGTACCTGCTGTTGGAAGCAGCGTTTTTTTCATACCTCATGCCAGCTCTCAAAATAAAGACAAAAAGTCAGGGATATGGGAAGGCTTTGAGTGTCAAAATCCAAAAATTGCAGCCCAAAAATCTTACATAAGGCAGCTGACTGCCTAGCTCAATAAGATATTCACAAACTGCTTTTCATTCCAAAGCAAAACCTTCCCTGAGCCTCCACTTCGGTATTGTGTAATAGGGTTATATTTACCCTAAGGAACTTACTTCTGGAAATTAGGCAGACAACACCTTAATCACCTCAAGCATAATTGAAATTATAGAGGAAAATCTGAAAATTAAAAATAAACTAACAACATTAGGGTATTGACAAAAGAAAAAAGCAGTTTCAAAAGCAGTCTTTCTTTTGTACGCCATTGAGCCCCTACTGGCTGTATCAGTCAGGAAGGCAGTGTGAGACTTTTACTGTGTTTTACATGGTTTAGAAAGGGCTTACTCTTGCACTGTCTGAAAAAAACCCTCATATATTGATTATAGGGTGGTTCAAACAAGAGAATTCACCTGTCATGGTTTGACCCGGAAGAAGTGGGAATTCTGGGAAGCTGTGGTCAAACCAATGAAGGTTTTGGGTTTCATACTGACACCTGGTGTAGCCAGTGGGGTTTGGACACACCTCCGAGAATACACAGGGGTTAAAAGCAGGGCACTGCCCTGGCACTTCCTCTTTGGACATCGTCGGGCGAGGAGTTCAGATCTCTCTCCTCCCCCGCCCAGCCTGTTGCTGCTGGGCGGGGGAGGGACCAGCCACGTGGTAGGCCTGGGCCTGGACAGAGGGGGCTTCGGGGGGGCTTCGAGGATGGAAGGGTGGAAGGTCCCAGAGAGTCAGCCCTCGGGCAGCCAGCCCCCCCTCTCCCCCCCCCTTCCCCCCAGGAGAGCAGCCAGCGAGAAGGGGAGGAAGACTGCCCGGCCGCAGCGGCAGCGTGTGGGCAGCATGCGTGGGAGCCCGTTCCGGGACCGACAGACAGAGACTGAAAACTTTTAACCCTTTCTTGCATGATTGGGGCCTTACAAAAATGCTAATCCTCCTCGAAGCTGAATAAGAAGGGAGATGAGAGATAAGGACTTTGGCCCGGAGATTGTGGAGATGATTGGATGGGGAGAGATGATTTGGAGTGGCCTTTTGGCTGGACTTTTTCTTGTAGCCATGGACTCAGTTGTTCCTGTGACACAGACTGCATTTAGGGGGAGGCAGTGCCTCAAAACCAGGAGGGTTCATTTGTGAGGACCCCCCGGCCCCAGGGGGTTGGAAAAATATGGGGGGGACAGTTGTCCCAAAAGCAGAGACTGTGCCTTTTTGGAGTGAGACAAGGCATCCTTGAAAGACCACCCTAAAAGCAGCTCTGGCCATGTCTCGGTGGTGAGAGCACTGGGCATGGAAGGAACATGTCACAAGCGGCAAATGGACTTTCCGGGCGGTGCCGAAGTGACAAGGAAGCATCCGGGATTTCAGTGTGTTTCCAGAAGCCTATGGAACAAGAAGGACTCCTTTTCCTCTTCATGAACTGCAGTTTGAGTATACTAAAGTGTCGTGCCGGGCTGGGCAGTTGGTATTTTTAAGAGAATGTATTGGATTGGGAAAGTCAGGGAGTGGGGAGGAGGAAAAGTGGTTTTTGTAAGGTTTTCAATTTTTTTTTCTTTTCCTTATAGTCTTTCCTATTTTTTCCTGTAGTTTTAGGTAATAAAGTGTTCTTTATGTTTAAGTTGGAGCCTGTTTTGCTTATTCCTGGTCACATCTCACAGCAGACACCAGGGTGAGGCATTTTCATGGGGGGCACTGGCTCTGTGCCAGGCTCAAACCATGACACACCTTTCCTGTAGAAAAAAATAGAAATCAATGCTGGATCTATGGAATCAGAAGGCTGCAAGTCAGACAATGCATCACTCCAACAGTATGATAAGACCACAGACAGCCATAACTCCACATTTTGGTCTCTGCTCCTGGAACTACATTTATTTTGTGTGTTAGTTCTATTCTGATAACTGCTTGATGTAAGACAATGTCATTAAAAACTATATTTAATACAGAGATTGGGTGCTGACTGAGACATTTAAGGTTAAAGTCATCTAGACTGATTTTTACCTTTTCTCTGAGCAAGATCTTTTGCTGATAAGAAGTTATGTAAAAAATTGCAAATACTGATCATCTTTTGAAAAAATAAATAGAGGAAAGGTTACTTAATACTTGGGAAGAGCAAATGAAAATACCAGTCTTTAGGAGGAAGACTATAAAGGAAAGGTAAGGCTTGAGAACATAATTTGTATGAGTAAGCTCTGGAAATGCTAGAGCTTCTATCAGATTTCCACTCACTGATTGATTATCATTTAGTTTCAACTAGCTTTCTACTTAACATGGGGTTCTATCTTTGACAAACTCTATTTCCAAAGACACACAAGTGGAAAAATGCAGCCCTAATTTTGGGTTCAGAATCTGCTGTGGACATCCGGCTCCAAAATTTAGGCTTTCCTATTAAATTAGTATTTTATTGAATTGGAATCATAGCCAAATGATCAAGTTGTTAAAGCTGAAAATAATTAGGAAGGACATCTTTTGAAAGGACTGGATCACAAAAAATAAATAATCATATGAAACCTTCTGATAACATTTCACTAGACTCTAAAATGCTAGTGTTAGAACTGAGGAAAGAAGGAACCAGAGGTTATGCAAACAACAGTAAAGTGAGGATAAAAGCAGCTAGAAAAATAATAAAAACATGTCTAACTGTTGAAAGAAAGGAGAATTTAATTGCATAAATACAGAAGCAAGGAAAAGCAGAACATTGCTAAAGGAATTGAAAGCATACCAGGAGAAAAATATATTTATCTGTGAAGATATCTTTCAGATCTATTACAAAAAGAATCTTTTAATAATTATTTGAACAATAGGGAAATCCTAGGAGTCTATAAGAAAATGAACAAATGCAGGAAAAGGGTAAACAAGAAAAATGGGGTAAATGCAGTCATGTTAACCTGACATCAGTCCTGAGGAAAACAATGGGATGACGGGTATGAGACTCGATTAATAATGAAAGGAGGGAAATATAATTAATGCCAATCAATGTGGTTTTATGGAAAATAGATCTTGTCAAACTAATTTGATATTTTTGTGAGATTACAAGTTGGGTTGATAAGGTAATAATGTTGATACAATATACTTAGACTTCTACAGAACGTTTGATTTCATGCTACAGAATGCATTGGTGTCATGGTTTTATCCCAGCCAGCAAATCAGCACCACACAGCTGCTCGCTCACTCCCCCCACAGTGTGATGGGGGAAGAATTGGAAAAGTGAGTAAACTCATGGGTTGAAATAAAGAAAATTTAAAAGATAAAGTGCAAGCCACGCATGCAATCAAAGCAAAACAAGGATCCATTTACCCCTTCCCATGGGCAGGAAGTTGTTCATCCATCTCCAGGAAAGCAGGGCTCCATCAAAAATCATGATGACTTGGGGAGACAAAGGTCATCATATCTCCTTCCTTCTTCTTTCCCCAGCTTTATAGAATTGTATGTCACAGGATATCCCTGTGGACAGTTGGGGTCAGCTGTCCCAGCCACATCCCCTCCCAACTTGTTACACTCCAGCCTTCTCACTGGTGGTGTGGTATGAGAAGTAGGAGAGACATTTACTCTGTGAAAGCACTGCTCAGAGTAACTAAAACGTGTCATGATCAGCACTACTTGCAGCACAAATCCAAAACCTAGTCCCATGCTAGTTACTGTGAAGAAAATCATCTCTATCCCAGCCAAAACCAGCAGAACTGGTTAAGAGGGATACAAAATCAACATGGTACACATCAAGTCTGCCATCAAGTGTACCAAACTCTCAATCTAACCAGCCTCAAAATGTAATAATAAATGGGATATGATCATCAAGTATCTCTGTTTCTAACAGGATCCTGTAGGTCATGGGTTTGAGCTGTTATTTCTGAAAACACTAAATGAGAACACTAGGATATTACAGAATGAAATTATTTGAGGCTTTCAGGAGACAAGAAAATAAAAAGGGAAGTTAGAAAATACACAAGACCAAGTTACTGATGCTGTATCTAATATAAAGCTTAGCGTATGTTCTTAACACATGTTGCTCAGTCTCATCACCCTTGTAGCACACATTTTTCTCAGGCACTAGAATATACACCAATGATAGCAGGTTGAGATCAAGCACAAGATAAATCTTATAGTTTTTTTTCTGCCGCTGGCATCCAAGTTGCCTTTTTGGTGGCTTTTCATAATTTTGGTACCTTCAGCTATGGATGGAGGAAAGAGTGAGGGGAGTTCAGAAACGGGTTTTGGCCATATTAATGTGTAGGCAGAGGTGAGCCTTGCTAATCAACAAGGAACCTTTGACACCTTGGACAGTGTGAAACCCAGGACAGTGTGAGCTTCTCCGAGGTAGCTCGTCTGGAGAGTCTGGAGGAGGTAGTTCTTATAGAACATAATAATTACCAGGTTGTGCTTCTGGCACACTGTGTCTAGCACCAACATGTAGCTGAACATCTTGCAAATCTGGGACCACCTGAGTGTGTATGAGAAATTTATTTTCTCTCTTGAGGTATCAGAGTTGTCTGTGGAATCTCCAGATCATCCACAAAACATTGGCATCAGACTCTGGAATTAATGTTATGACACAAATGGGTGGTTTCCCTTAGCAGTAAATCACTTTGAAATGCACAAACCTGAAATTAAAATCATACTCATGAAAATATGCAGGATGGACATCCTCAGACAGTTATATGGATAATGCAAGCACTCAAACTCTCAGTTTTGCTCTGAAAGGCAGGATACCTGAAGGAAAGTGAGATCCTGAAATCAAAACCCAGATGTCTGTCTGATTATGCTATCTACCTATTCTCTTTGAACATTTCTTTAATGTTAGGAAATTTCCTTAGTCTACTTGATTTTCAAAGGCTTTATCACCAGAGGCTAGACATGGGCTGGAGCAGTCCATGTTTAGTATCTTATCTCTTACTACTTCACTGCAATGAATTCATTCAATCTTTGGGGGTTTTTCCCTGAAGTGAGGCTCAAAACTAAGAAGTCTGCATAAAACTATTTTAAAGAGAAGTCTATTGTTATTGTAGGCTTGAAGCACTGTCACATATTGGAAAACAACAGACATATAAAATTAAGGAATTATTCCTAGCACGGATATTGGCAAAAAAGGGCAAAATTACCTCAAAATTACCTCAAAAGCTGATAATTTGTGTTAAGCATCACAAGTTTAATTTTCAAGTATGATTGTAATCATAGTTGCTCCTTTACGTCTTCAACTCTGCATCCCAAAGTTTTTTCCCTCTCTTCTTTCCTATTCATTCCAGATACAAACACTGAGCTCTTTGGCAGGTTGTGATGAACACGCAGTGCTCTCAGCCACCCCTGCTCTGTCTGACTGTGGCCATAGTAAAGGAAGCCTGGATGGGGAACCTGGTCATCACTTTGAGAATCCAAATGGGAAACAAACATGAAGGAGCTTGTCATACTTTTATTGCAGACACTTCTTCCCTAAAGGAGCCCTACTTGTCAACAGCCCATTTTGGCATTTTCTCCTCTTCATGACAGAAACCATGCAAGCTCCAGCAACTGGGCAAAATCTTCAGGATCATCTACTGGCCAGCTTTTCTAAGCATACTGTTGATTGCCTTATCAGAGACTTTACTGGGTGGAACAAAGGGATATCAGTGGGATTTCTTCAGTCTTTGAGAATTTCTGACACGACAAAGAACAATTTTGTCATTCACTTAAACTCCACACAATTCAGGTAGCTCTGCTGGGTGCCTCAGACTCTCATGCCTTGCATGGCCATGGTTGGCAGCTTTTATCTATTTCTCCATGCTGACTGGAATCTCTAGTTGATCTTGAGACCGGTGGTTATGGGAGATCTCTCTTCAGACCATTTCCCCAGGCACAGTATGATTGTGGTACCAAGTAGGGAAAGGGCAGGGAGCATTTAAGGTAAGCTTTTTGCATTAGCAGTATGTCACTTCAATTGCTGGAGTCAGACAGTGAGAGAGAAAAGGCTTTAGAGGAGAGCAGATGAATTAATCTGCCTGCAACCTTTACTGAGCAGCAGACAAATGTGTCTATTTTACCTTATCCCTGTATGACATAGTGTTTCTAATGAAGACACTGCATTTTTGGAACTGCTACGGCTGAAGAGTGATGTGCCAGTTCTCCCTACTTGAAATGCCCTGCAATCATTCACATTTGAGATTTATGGAATCCTGGTTACAGTTTTATTGTTCTAGGAAAATCCCAGGTCTGTCAGTTATAAAGATATTGTTTCATTAATGAGTACATCTCCAGAAATGGAAAAAACATCTAGAACCTTTTGTTTATTTTAAGATTTAACTACATTATCTTTTAAAAATTACTTTTGAGGCCAGGCTGATGGATTGGTACAGCAAAGCTGGTGGCTGCAGGTCACCAGAATCAGGCATTTTCTATTCTATGTAATACTCTAACCCATAGCTTGAAATATTGGTAAGTTTGTGAAGCTTTTTGCTGGGAGGAACTGTCAAGACCTGTTTGCCTGTCTCTGTTTACATCCTGGAGGGTTTCTGAGGGTATTCTTTGTCTCTGGAATCTCTGTTTCAAAGGGGCATTGCAAGTCTCTATTTGCAAGTATTCATTTGAATGTACACTGGATCTCTTTGGTGTCCTCTCACATCGCATGGCAAAATCTTGGGCAAGAAAAGACAATCCTGATATCATGTTGTCATCAAAAAAACGTAAGTAAAATACTTGAAAGTGTAAAAGGGAAATTTTACTGAACAACTTAATGGCTGTGTGGCCTCCACAGGCACCATGTGCAGGCCTACTCTGTGAAATGCAAAGCCTACAGCTGACAGGGACAAAACAAGGAAAATGAGAACTGAGTGTTTTGAATTCGGAATTAGAGTGGAGACACAGGGAAGAATAAATGGAAGTAACATAACTGAAAGGATTGCCACACCCTGCTACTCTCTTGACTTTACATCTAAACATCTAGTTTTAATGTTGCCTGTGTCTCACCTACGTGTAGGTAGGAATGGGCAGCCATTGCTGTCTGTCTAAAGAGATCCTTGCCTTGTATGATATAAATATGGATCTTTTTGGCAGCTGAACAGTCAGAAGTTATGGTAAGCTCAGATGTAATAATAGTGTGGGTGTAGGTATCTATGTTATTTGAAAATCAATGTGTGGCCACTGATGGAAAGCAGGGCAATATATCTGATAAAGAACGCAAAGATCAAGTTGTGTAAAATGAATATTTTAATGAGCATAGTACGAATATATCAGATGTTATCAGAACCACAGAATGTTCTGACAAGGATCTTGAAGTCCAACTCATAAATGAATGGCCTCTACCAGGATCAAACCCATGGCTTTGGTGTTATTTAGCACCATGCTCAGACCAATGTACATGAGCAGACCACCACAGCATTTACAGCATTGCCATTCTGGATTTCAGCTCACTGTAAATTATGCCCTTAACTTGTTCTTATTTCTGCATTTGTTAGATCTTTTTAGTACTAGACACAATTAGCATTGCTTTCTGTGGAGCTGGGGTGATACAACAGTCAAATAATTTTTAATTTACCCAAAGCCCTCCTCCAAAACAGCATATTTTCTCTGTTGTCACTTGATATCCTCATGCTAGCTGCTTCTGAGTGTGAGACTTCTGTTGCTGATCTTAGGCAAACACCAGTGCCAAGACACACTTGTATTGCATTGTGCCTTTTGTCTTGATGCTGTAAAAGCTGCATGACTGAAGTGGCAAAAAGAAAGGGAAGAAAAAATATTTTGCAACAATAGAGAAAGAGGAAAATGATAGTGTCAAAAGAGATTAAGGTTGGAAGAGAAGTGGGCACAGATAAAAATACCAACAGTGAGCCATTGAACCAAAACTTAGGAGTTATTCAGCAAATTGGCTGTTCAGAAGTATATTTCAGTTTCACAAGAAAAGTGACTTTGAAATAATTTTTGTAAAGCAGCCTGTTGAGTTATACCACATATTTTTTTATTTTTTTGGAAGGGGACAAGAGTACTGCTTGAGCCAACAGGAAAATATATTGCTGCAAAAGAGGGAAGAAGGGTGGCAACAAACAGCAGCAGCACCTATAGAAATGCGCTGGATAAAGAAAGTCAACAGGACTGATACAAGGACATGGTCTACATGCAATTTTAATGCTATCAGTACTTATGTGGTAGTTCTTTATAAGCAATTAGATCTGAGGAAAAGGCACTAGAGTACCTAAGTGTCAGTCCTATGAATCAATAGATGTGAAGCCATGCTGCTGTCTGCCTTCCTGTGAGGCCAAAATCCAGACAAAGAATGAATGAACACCTCTAGAGAAACCTGCTTAACCAGCTGCACTGGTCAAGGACCAGCTGGGGAAGGTCCTTGCTGAGGAAATTCAATTTTTCTAGATTTACAAGTCTGGATGAAGCCCCGTTTCCCATATATCAAATCTAAATGTCTACACAGCAATATTTTTCTGCACATACATATGTAAGACAATTATTTCTTATCACTTAAAAATCTACTGAAGTTTCTCTCCATTGAACCAAAAATATGCATATGGAATATCTATTCCTATTAATAATATTTGTGTTGTATGTCCTAGTAGATAAGTGGTTTGTACACATTGATTAGTAGTATTTGTTAATTATAAGTCTAAAAGTCTTGTAAAGTCTAAAATTATGTCTTTGAAAAGGCTCTGAAAATACAGCATCTACCTCATGAAAAAAGTAATATAGAACAATTTTCAAAAATATTTTCTGCAATTAAAAATTGCATGTTGAAACAGAGCCATTTTAGAATCAATACATTGATACATTCAATAAATACTAGGCAATCATTTGCGATGTAATTAGAAATCAGAGAAAAATTCAGTAATATATTAGTTATTCTAATTGCTTGGTAAGATGTTTGCAAGTTGTTTGGTTAAGATAGATACTGTTAATGTGTACTGGAAAATCGCACTTTTACCAGTTGAAGAAAACAACAACTCTGCAGAGTCCTCTCAGAGGTCATGTGCAACTGACTAAAGCTGGGACATTGACAAATCTGTGACTAGCTAGTTGCTTTTGCACTGTGATGTCTAAATTCTGTCTTCAAATGGTTCAGTTTATTTCCTGATAGTAACAGTTGTCACATAAACTTTATACTGAGTAGATGAGATCTTCTTTGGTCAAATGCTCTTAGGCCAGCTGCTGTCATATTCTAAAGGAATCAACTCATTTTGTCCTGTCATAGTTCACTTCCAGTGCTAGCTGTGAGCTAACCCTATACTTGTACTTTAAATGGTAGTCATTACCTTGTCATGGTTATAATTTCTGTAATTATTTGTGAGGTTGTTTTATTCTAAATGTCTTAGTTGTAAAGTATGTGAAAAACAGGTTCTGATTGGATTTTTTTTTCTTGCTTTATTTCTGCCTCTTGTGGTAGCACAGTTTCTACCACAAGACAATTATTTTCTGGTCAGAAACTCTTACCTCCTCCTTCACATTCTATTTAACTTTAAAACCAGTTGGGACTTTAGGCTTGTTCTTAAGTTCAGCATCTTGTCATATACTCAAGTACACTTTGATTGATACAGATACAAGGTTCATGTAACCATACAAGAAAAACATTATAGACTTGTGGAGAGGCAATTGTCATCAGCAAGCCGATGTACCTGGTCTGAGATGAATTTCCAGATCAAAATGTGTATTTTCTTTTTGCTTTTTGACAGAGAGTAGTACTTGACAGATTTCTGGTTCTTCAGAAGTCTCTTGATGGCTGGAAGAAGTGACAGCCCTCAGATCGGAATGGCGTGCAACAGGCTACTGTGTTCTTGTACAAATCAAAGCCCTCTTTCAAACTTGAACCCTCTTTTCTGAGTTGGGAAAAGTATATGGGAAAAATGATTGTTAAAGTTTAAGTGGCACAGATGACTGTTAAATATTCAGGTTAGGATGCACTGTGCAAGAGTCTTAAGCTGACAAAGTTGGTCTGAATATCTTTAAGGAGATAGCAAGAATGAAAATGGGGTTTTGTGTGTTTAGCAATGCATTGTTAGTAACATAAGCAGTTTCTCAGATATTTCTTTGACAACTTTGAAAGGATTAAAAATTTTAAGACTTTCTCTCCTGCAATATCACATTTAATCAAATGAAAAGCAAAATTTTAAAATCATGAATAATTTTTAGATGAAAATGGTTAGCTTTGCCCAGGGTGCAGAATGGAAAATATTTTTTTAGTTAGAAAAAGAGATATAGTCAACTTTTTTTTTTAAATGTTGGGGAAAAATAACCTAGTATTTCCTGCCATTCATAAGAGAATTTTGAATAACTACTGAATAATTTTCAACTAACTTATCTTAATCAAGCTAATATGTTAGAGTACACTGATAAATGTACTATATAGATTCTCTATTTTATTAGCTAAATAATAAGCAGCATTGTTTTTAGTTCTTTGCTACTGTGTTATTTTGATCAAGAGAGCATGTCAAAATGTACACACATATAATTTGTGGTTTGTGAAAACGATGTCACAAAATGCACCAATCACACTTGGCTTCACTGCTGCTACTTCTTGTTCAGTACCTCCCCAAAGGAGCCTTGTAGCCTGCAGGCCAGGGATTGTGACGGATCTGTCCCAGGGTCCAGCCTTTAGAAGCACCAATATAGGACTTTTACCCTGCTTTATAGCAGATGGATGTTGTTGAGTTGTGAGAGAGTATATTAGCTAACTCTATGGAAGACAAGAAAAGTGAAATCAGACAGAAGTAGCAATATTGATGGGGGGGAAAAAAAAAGGAAAAGTTGTGCATTCATAGGCTACATGCAATCCTGCTTGCAGAGATTCTGTCTGTGGTAAAGGATACCCAAGTAAAAGTAATTCAATGGGGAAGTGAATATTTTAATCATCCTGGCATGAATCTGGGATGATAGCTGACAATACTGAAACATTTTTCTTTAGGGATGTTGCAGTGTTCTTTTTAATGCAGGAGTTTCTTTCTACTTATTTGGACTCTAGTTGCAGCACTTCAGTTTGGAGTTTGGTGAGAAACTGAAATGGAGCATATTGGTATTGGTATGAATTATGACATCACAATATTTGAATGAAGCTTTACGATCAGCTCTGAAATTTACTTGCTGACAGAGATGAAATATTCACTTAGCTGTTGTCTCTTCTGTATCTGGCTACAAGAGGAAGCAATTTAGTGGGATATGGGGATAAATTTGCCCATCTGAATTAAGTAAACACTTCCCCATTTGGATACAGGTGGAACAGGTCAGGTCTTTCTTCCTAATTCTGACAATAAGCATGGAACAAGGAGGGCAAAGCAGCTGTATGAAGTACTGTAGCAAATAACCGGATTATATCAAATGGAGGGGGGGTGTTTTGAGTTACTTCAAGGATTGGCTAAACAAACCTTGGTTTTGTATCTTCTTTATTGGTAGTTAAAAAAGGTTCAATTGACCTGATATAACTGGCAGGAAATTATAATTTAGATTATTTTCATTCCTTATAAGAAAGGTTGCAATGAAAGTTAGGGGTTTTTTGTTAGGTTTTTTTTTTGTTGTTGTTGTTGTTGCTGTTTACTGTTTGTTGCTGTTGATTTTTATGGTGGTTTTGGTTTGGGTTGTTTTGGTGCTTTTTGGTTTTGGTGGGTTTTTATTTTTGGAGGTTTTTGATAGTTTTTGATTTGGCTTTTTTGGTGTTTGTTTTTTTTTTTTTTTTAATTTTCATTTCAGTTTTTTTTGTTTTTAGAGTTTTTTCCAGTTAGTACAAATTTGGTTTGAGACATGCAAAAAAACTGGAAGTCAGTCATTGGTATGGTCACACATGAGAATATAATGCTTGAAATTTTTTTTACCATAACTATGGATAGTGATTTGCCAATTCCACTTTTCAGAGTCCAAGGAAAATGCTTTGATATTTTCTGCATTCTGGTTTTGAAACTGTGAAGGTAATTACCAATCAAGTATCCTGCCAGTTCATAATATATCAGTAAGAACTTTGGTTTATGACTTCTGAGCTATTTTCTCTCAAAGTACCTCGACTCTTATTATTCGGGATCAAGACTGGCTCATAATAATGTCTGGAATTTGGTTTTGGTGATGACTTGTGCCTGTAACTCAGAGTCCCATCTTTAGTAATTACATTTGACCAACCTCCTGAAGATATTTTGAAATCTAGGATTTAAATGGTAAATGCTGTCATTAATGAGGAGCAGTAGTTAACCATAATTTTTCTAATTGAAATAATAAATATATAATAGTACGAAAATATTGATTTTTTTTTTTTAATGTGAGAGACAAGAGGGTGTAACGTCATAATTTTTTTCTCACTAGCATTTCACTGGTTTTTCTAGGGATCTGGGGCATTGGGTGGGAAGCTGAAAAAAAATAAAATGTCAGTTTTTACATACCGAATTCCCCAAGTCAAAACTGATTCAGATGTCTCATATTCATCTCCCCAGGTGAGAGGAGACTGTCTCCACCAAAGTGTCAAAAGCACTGAAAAGAGCTAATTTTACTGGGTCTGCTTTATGTGTGAAATGAAATGTTCCACATCACCCTGTTTAACAGTACTGAGACAATGCCCATCTGTTCTAGCAATGGGGATCTCTCTGATGGAATGTCTCCCCTTATTCAACATACTTAAACATCATGTGGAGGCTGGATTCTTATTGTAACTGGTAAACAATAATATTTTAAAAGCTCTGAGGATAAGATTAAAATGTTGTTATTATAGCAAAGTTTGATTCAAACAATTCTGATTTCCTGAGAGGGCTCTTGATATAATAATCTTGTGTGATACAAACCCTGACAGAGACTGTAGAAAAAAGTTGTTATTGCTCAAATATTACTTTCTAATTAGCCAACAAGAACAATTAGGAAATGCTTCAGGTAACTTTAATCTCTCTGCCTTGCTACACATTGTTGATTTTTTCTGCCAACAAATACATACTGATATTTTATAACAGATCTCTGTATGCTAATTTTCTTATTTCCCCATCTGAAAGGTTATAGCTTCCTGACTGTTAATTCCCTTTGACAGTGAATGGTTTTGTTTCTTATTCACCTCAAAATAATGTATTGTTACGAAGGGATTTATAATAAACAGTATCTAGGAAAAAACTATGATGTTGATCAGTTTTGACAACTAAAAATGCATTATTAATGGAATAATAACATTGGAAGCATCTTGAAAAGAAGCTGATTTTGAGGAGTTTATTTTTCTCTTCAGACTGAGATTCATTCTTCTAGTTTAGAGATACTTCTGGGTGGACAGGTCATTACAGAGAAAAATGCCAAAATTATTGCATGTTGGGAAGCCTTGTGATGCTGCCTGTCAAATACAGAATGATAGGTACACTTAAAATAAAGTCAGATACATTATTCCCATTAAAATCCACTTTTACAATATCTGGTTTGACATATAGAATAGATATTTTAAGTGGGTATATATGTCAGAAAGTGAAATTGCCTTAACTGCTTGGTTTTACTTAATGGCTGTTGATGAAAGATACCATTTCTTTTTCCTCTGTGCACAGTCACATATGAATATAAATACTGGAACAAATATTTGAATAACAATGCAGCTCAGTGCATCTCTCTGGCATTTTTGCTATTGAAGTAAATGTAAAGCTAAACCTTGAAGTGAAACTACATGTTAATTCATCCTCTTCCGCTGTAGCAGAGGACAAGCATTAATATAAATTTGCAATATGCTTACTCATACACTTAAGGTATAGTATCCTTGATATTACTTGCATACATAACCCAGTATTTAAACCTCATATTTTCAGTCAGGGTGAATTCTAAGCCACAGTTGTTAAATAATTCACTAAAAATATTTATGCCAATAGCCAAATTATGATGTCTTACTGGCTGTTCTCTAGGAAGACCAGTTTACCATCATTATTGGATTTTATATTAATTATAGTATGTACTTTATTGAATTTGCTGAAGTGCTTTACTGGATATTCTCCAAACTCTAACAGCCAAATGAAATTATATAAAAAGGATCAGCTGTATTTAAGGGCATGTGAAAGTGCTTTAGAGACTGGTTATAATTAAAGAGGTTGTAAACCAACACACAGAGTGCAAATGTCACTGCATAGCCATCCTTTCCTTACTTACATAATTGGAAGAAATTTAACAAGAATGACTCAGTAAAATATGAGAGCTTGATACAGAATACACGCAAAACCTCTAATAAACACTTTGCAGTTTTAAGTAATAGAAAATTATGTCTATGACATTTCTCACAAAATAACTGTGCATGAAATGCTTTCCTAAATGCACCTAACATTGCACATTGGATGAGAATAAGCAAGTTCATAAGATTAAAGGTGATGAGGTTGAGAAAGATGAGAAAGCATATTTTACCCTCTTTCCTTAAAGCTCTCAGGCCTGAATTCTTTATGTGCCTTAATGAGTAAGAATGTGTTTAAAAAGAAAAGGAATGACAGTCATACATCATTGCTGCTTTATCCAGCATTTTGTACAGCTGAGGTATGAATCTGTTCCTAAGAGGAGATGGGACAGCCAGTGGAGAAAGCAGATTGCCAGGAGGGACAGAATTAAGAATGGGGGATCCTAGCAGAAAAGCAAAGTATAAAGTTAAAATTTAAGAGTTAATTTGCACAAATGTTCAGGGAAAGCCTACTTGAACTAAACTATCAGGATCTTTATCACTGGGTTACTTCAAAGGCAAATACCTGCTTTTTTGTTTGATAAGTAGGTAAATGAGAAAGAGAAGGCTTAACTCTTTTCTGCTGAAGTCTCCTGGTATCATTAAAACTGCATGTGTTATTGAAAGTACTTACTGTTTTCACAATTTAATTTAATACTAACAAAACACATAAACTCTAGTGTATTTTCCAGGAAAACTGAAATAATTATTGTGAGAAAAAAAGTCAGTTCAAGGTATATCCCAGTTTATTTTCATTTTTTACTAAGTTTTGGATGCATTTTCTTCAAAAAGAGGTCATTCGTTATCTCTTTTAAACAAATGTATTTTATCATAATATATCATACATTTACATTTCCTCAACTGAATTAAAATAAAGGTTCTTTTGTTCTTCTGTGTTATGGCAAGAAAAAGAAAGCAGATTTAGCATGTTGTGCTCTCACACTATACCAAAATACCAGCAAAGCCTGGACACAAAATATTCTACATATTTGTAGAAATGTTAAGAAAATTAAGTTACACAGTTGTAACTATGAATATCTGAAGATAATCTACAGGTTCAAACAGTTGAAAAGAAAATGGATAAAATAAATATAAAATATAAAATATAAAATATAAAATATAAAATATAAAATATAAAATATAAAATATAAAATATAAAATATAAAATATAAAATATAAAATATAAAATATAAAATATAAAATATAAAATATAAAATATAAAATATGAAATATAAAATATAAAATATAAAATATCTGTGACTCTTGTCTACAAGAGAAAATAAAGGCTTAGGTCCATACATGAAATATAAAATGCTCACATAGATGATGACAAATAATGCAGTCGTTTGTTAGAGGAAGAGTTTATTACAACAAAAATTGTTGCAATTAAAAAATGGGGACTATCTAATATTTTGAAAAGTAAAATTATTGTTAAAATAATATTAATGATATTATTGAAATTTTTGTTTGTCTCATTACATAGGCAACACTTAATAATCATAGAATGCACTTATAGATGAGATGACAAGAAGTTTATTCAGAATCTACACCTATCCTTCTGCATTTACAGGTGATTTCAATAAATATCCTATTTATATTCATTCTAAAAGCTTAATTTCCATTGTATCACCAAGAAAAGGTGGAGAAAAATTTCAGAATTTTTCACGGAATCATTTAAGTTGGAAAAGACCTTTTGGATCATCAGTCTAACCATTAAGTCCACCACTAAACCATGCCCTTTGGTGCCAACTCTTATACGTCTTTTAAATACCTCCAGGGATAGTGACTCAACCATTTCCCTGGAAAACCTGTTCCAGTGCTTGACAACACCTTTGGTGAAGAAATTTTTCCTAATATGCAATCTAACCTGCCCTTCCCTGGCTCAACACTTTCAATAAAGGAGGGAGATTCTCCTTAGCTTTTCTTTTCATGCTGATTTATTAATAAAAATATCTGTTTTGTCTTTTACTGTGGTGTGGAGAATAAACTCTAGGTGGGATTTGGCCCTTCTAATTTTCTTCCTGTGTAACATCAAAACATCCCTGTAATCCTCCAGAGCTGCCTGCCCCTTCTTCCAAATGTGATAAACACTTTTTTTCCTCTCTCAGTTCTAGTCATAGCTCTCTGTTCAGCCAGGCTGTTCTTTCCCCATGGCTCATCTTTCGGCACATGAGCACAGCTTGCTCCTGCACATTTAAGAGTTCCTTTTAGAGGAACACACAACTTTCCAGGCCTCTTGCTCTTCAGGACTGCTTCCCAAGTGACTTTCCAAACCAGTATTCCAAATAGACAAATGTTTAGTCTGGAAGCCCAAGGTGGCAGTTTTGCTTGCACCCCTGCTTACTTTTGCAAGAATCAAAACCTCTGTCATTTCATGATCACTGTGCCCAAGACAGGCTCCAACTCTCTTGTCCCCCACATGTCCTTCTCTGCTCACAAACAGGTCCAGCTGGGCTCTTTCCCTAGTTGACTCTCTCACCAGCTCTGTGAGGAAGTTATCTTCTGGACACTCCAGGAACCTACTAGAATTTTTCCTCTGTGCTGTATTTTATTTCCAATAGACATCTAGTAAGTTGTCTGAATATACATGTATTTCACTAATATTCTTCTGGAGAAAATGCAAAATGATGTTCCTGAATATGTGTGGGTCAGATTACTGTATGTTCAGTAACCAGTTTACTATACACAATCACCCCACTGCTTTGCGCCAATCCTGGTGTGCAGACAAATAGGCCAATCCCATGGGCTGAAAATTTGGCCTTAAATGAATACATGGTGAATAATAAGCTCTATGAAGTATTTATAGTTCTTTAACCAACAATGAATAATGACAAGTTTCACATTATGTTCCTTTTATTTGAAAAAGACTACAATCCCATTAATTTTTCTCATTTGAATAATGTTAAATAGCCAATGAATTTGATCACTTTATGACCATACCTAATGCCAAACAGACATAAACGTCATTAAGGGACAAAAGTGCAAGTCTAGAGATGTGAATTCTATTTTCAGCTCTACACAGGCTTCTTGTGTGACCTGGGCAAGTTTAGATTTGTGAGGATTGAGTACATATATGTCTGTTGTATCATTTCTTTAATTAATTAGTGATAATACTCTTTTGTATTTTCACAGGGTTACTATTTAGTTTCCTTAAAGTGTTTGTAAATGATTTTGACTTTTGCAGTTGATTTTTTTTTTAAAAAACATGAATTTGAAAATTAAAAACATGCACCAAAATGCAAACTGTGTGACATTAAAGTATTACAGCAGACCTAAAATATTAATAAAACAGGCTTCTGTAACTTATGCCAAAAACAATAAACAAAAGTAAATGTTTTCTTGTTATGTTAGTGGGATATGTTGCACGTTTCACTTGCAGTTCATCACATCTTGCTTGAGAAGACATCATAAACAATGCTCCCTCTGCAAGTTGTGTATTTCTTTATCCCCTCTTTCACCATCTTGTCTTTTGCTCTGTGCAATACATATGCATATCCATACAAAGATATGTTAATAAATATATTGAGATTTCCTTAAGAAAAATATGTTGAGGAAACATAAATATTTAACTGATACTGGGAAAAGAAAAAAGTTGCCTATGCAGTCTTAATTTTGCCCCATTTTTTCAGTGAATTATGAGGGACTTAAATTTCAAGGTCATCTTGCCTTTCTCAAGAATAAAATATAAAACCATATCCATTTTTTCTGCTGAGGCAAATATAGAGAACCACACAGTACTTAATACAAGCACACATTTAAATTGTAGTTTCAAAATATGCCACAGATTAAATACAATGGTGCAGAAATATTTTTGCTGGCCTAATTTATTGATTTCTGCAATTACATACAAGTCTTTGCCCCACCTTAGTCTAAGGAACTCAGTATTGTTTGTTATCAAAAGTAATGTAGCATTAGTCTAAAGTATTAGCAGACATGTTGAGAAAATAGAGTCTTAATAAATTTTGGCTGTTCTGATTCTACCTTAGGTGCTTGTACCCTACTGAGATTGTAAAATTTAAAAACTGCTCTGTGACATCCATGAGGAAGTAGAGTCAGCACACCCAGTTGTGTATTTAACTAACTTACTCTTCTTCACAGCCATGGCATGGGGGAAAGGTTGAGGATGTTTGAATTATGATGGGAGTTCAACTAACAAACCATATTCAGCCAGTCACATGGTGCCATCCAGGTCTGCCTTCCTAGAAGAGGAATGTGCATGAACCATCACAAAAAAGGAAAAATCAGTTGAAAATAAAAAAGACAGAAAAAAAATATGCAGAAGATACATTTTAGTCAGAGAAATGTTGCATGCATACATGAAGTTACATGCAGCATTCATGCATTGAAACCTTCTCCATATCTGAGTGCTTCTTTTGTCTTCCTCTGCTAATCACCATCTCTAAGGATTTATTTCCACATTTGAAGCCTACATGGAGATTCTAACAGCTAACATCTTTCACTTTCAACCTGTTGCATGAATAACCCTTCCAAGCCTTTAAATCTGACATTTTCTTCCAGTATCATACTGGTCTGAAGTCCATCCTGGGAAAGATTTCAGCCATGACCCAGTAAAAGTTTTCCTGTGCATTTACACAGCACAGTTTTAAAATCTGAATGCCACACTGCTCTTCTGGGGTTACAAACAAGAGCTTTTTACAGGTGAGGAGGGAATACTTCTACCTTTCTACATGCAATTGGAACTCACTTCTTCCCCTGAGAGGGGAGAGTGAAAGAGATAATATTGTAATGCTGCTTTCCAGTACGGAAAACTGGTTTTTTTTTGGAAGTGCATCTTTGGATGTTTGTGAGAGAGAAAAGAAAGAAAAGAAAGAAAAGAGAGAAAAGAGAGAAAAGAGAGAGAGAAAGAGAGAAAGAGAGAAAGAGAGAAAGAGAGAAAGAGAGAAAGAGAGGAAGAAGGAAGGAAGGAAGGAAGGAAGGAAGGAAGGAAGGAAGGAAGGAAGGAAGGAAGGAAGGAAGGAAGGAAGGAAGGAAGGAAGGAAGGAAGGAAGGAAGGAAGGAAGGAAGGAAGGAAGGAAGGAAGGAAGGAAAAGGAAGGAAAGAGAAAGAAGAAAGAGAAAGAAAAGAAAAGAAAGAAAGAAAGAAAGAAAGAAAGAAAGAAAAAGAAAAGAAAAGAAAGAAAGAAAAGAAAGAAGAAGAAAGAAAGAAAGAAAGAAAGAAAGAAAGAAAGAAAGAAAGAAAGAAAGAAAGAAAGAAAGAAAGAAAGAAAGAAAGAAAGAAAGAAAGAAAGAAAGAAAGAAAGAAAGAAAGAAATGTCAGTAAATATAATAGATAACCATGTAAGAAATGTGAAGGTAATGCTGAAGTCAATGTTTTCTAAGCTTGTCTATGTAAGGCATGCAGTATTCAGAGATAAGACTAGTTCACTGCTGTTGATCAGATAAATGTTACAATTGACCTAGTTAGAGGAAAGACAAATTGTCAGGCAATTCCTAACTCCATTAATGGGTTAATAATTTTAGTATGCTATTCTTTTTTGAAAAGGCTTATTTAAATGTTTATCAGTTGTGCAAAGTGGAGCAGCACTGGAGATTCGCAAGGGAGAACTGATCATTGCCTATGCATGGAAGCGTTGTAGGAAGATTAAAATAACATTGAGTATATTCTGTAAATGAAGGAGAGAACTAAAAGAAGCCTCCAGAGTCCATTATAAATTTTAATAATACATCAAGGTAATGTAACTGAATAACCGATCTCTGAGGGAAGAAACACAACATTTGGCTAATATTACAATTTAAATTATGAAAACAAAAAGAGCTTTTAGTTAATCTTGTCTTTCTGCTTTTATTCTTGAGGCTCTTTTTTATTTTCCCTGAATCCAAAACACCATGTAAACAAATAAAAGTACGGGAGAAAATAAACAGTTTGGCATCTCAGTAGATTAATTAATGCGCTTCAGCCTTGGCACCAGTAGGCGAAAATTATGTGCATAAATAATATCACTAATTAAAAAGATGCAGATTAACATGCAAATAATGTTAATGAGGATCTGCAATTCCAGAGTGGATTCGCATAACATCAACAATTTAATGGGTTGGAAGGCTTGTGTTTGCATTACATTAATAAATTTCAAAGACCTTGCATAAAAAAGTTCTGTTGGAGCCTCTGTTTCCCACTTGTGAGTTGTAAATTCTGTGGGCAGTAGCAAACGCTCATCGGCAGATGCCAAAGTCATTATCTCAAAGACTGTTGAGATGGTGCCATGTGCCAGTGTGACCAGCTGTTGGGAACTGGGCAGTAGGCACTGCACTGTGCCAATTATTCATATTATTTGGGTAGTCTTGATATTTATTTAAACTGATTAATATTTTGTGCTCTGCATCTTGATCTGGAGGGAAATCATTTTAAGCAAGCAAAGTTTAAAAAAAATCTTATTAGCCTTTGATGTGTCATGGATGGTTGAATGCATAATGGAATTGATTAAGCAGACATAATTTCTAACCATAGGCAAAAACAATATAAGATGTCTTTAATGATGTCATATAATGTTGAGATTAAATATCATAGGATCAAACTCCAAATGAATCGTAATAACCCAGATTTTACTGAAAAATGAGAACCATTATACTGCAGTATCCTTTTTTGCTTCTGAATTGAGGAACACTCCTCTGAGGACACTACTTACAGAAAGAGCGAAGGTTAAGAAAGATTAGAGAAAACTCGTTTCTGAATGCCATGTAACTCTTCATAATTTTCTTTCGTATTCTATGATAATCATTATCTGCTCCACACCCAGCCATTCCACTGCGGCTTTGAGACCCCACAACACATGGGACAAAGCAATTTCCTGAAGGCAGACCCAGACAACATGCTAGAATTATCCATCTGTGTAAGCTCTGTCTGAATGATTCAGTAATCTGAAATCAAGTTTGCTCTTGTGTATGCTGAATAAGGCTACTAGCTGCAAAAGGCAGCAGAAACAAGTAGCAAAACTTTTACCAACTTCAAATGTTTCTTTGCTCACCTAAGACTTAACAAATGAAGACAAGTATAATTCTGTATTTATACCTTTATCTGCCTCTCAAAGCAGTATGTAGACATTAAAATTGTTAGCTAAGAAAAATTTGTGACATCCTTTAAAGGTGAAGAGATTCAGAATAGGTACTTTGCAAGGGCTAAAAAGAGTTGTTTAATGGGTACTATGTGAATACATGATATTTAGCTTTCAAGACAATCTTGCAACAAGGGAATATTTTTCAAATTCAAAATAGTATATGGAAAAGTTATTCATGTGTATTTACACATCAATAAATAATCTGTACTTATTGTAGGCTTAAATCTTTATTCAATTATAAAGTAACACTATTTGGCTGCAGATATTTTGTGGATGAACACTAGTTATTTTAATATCTGCTGAATATACTCAGTTACGGAATCAATATAATGCTCAACGTTAGCTGATATTTATTCAAACTGATAAACACATCTGAAATAAAATATTGTCAGAAAGATTGTTAAAATGCCTCTTACTATGTTTACAGACTAATCAAATATGACTGAAACTAAAGACCTCAGAAAGGCTGAACAGTATCTTGAACCTGCATTCACAACACACATTCTTGAGTATAAAAGTGAACAATTCAACATGAACATTTGACAGATGTTTGAGGAATTCAGTTTGCTTTCCAGGGAAAAGCGAAAAAACACACCTTTGAAACATTCAAAGTTGTGAAATTGAGAAGTCCGTACTTTGGTTCTTTTTGATGACTACATGAAATGAAAATAAAAATACCAGAAAATAATAACCCGTGCCTTCCTTGTCTTCCAATCTCAGCTGGTAAATCAGCAACACATTGGGTACCAATGCATATCGCTGCTTCCCAAGCAATCTCTATCCCCTAACTCCCTCAGACAGAAACTAGACTTAACATACTCACTTGTGTAACTTTAAAGGAAACAAGCAAAGCAGAGTGAGTCCCAATAATGTTTCTTTAATCTGAGGTGCTGTCTTTCTTTCCTCTTTACTACTGCTGTCACTGGAGCAAGTACAGCTTAGTTAATAGTTGGATTGCTTATGGGATATGCCTCAACACTTCCTTAGAAAGATTTAGCATAAAAGTGTGAATATGGCTTAGTCTTCATGAAGTTATTTGCCCCTCGTACTTTGTTTTTAGAATGCCCCAGGGAACTACTGGGTGCCATTAAGGTTCCTTCATGGTATACAGTGTGAATGCACTGTCTCAACATTGCACACAGATCTGGCCTTTGGCTGCTGGAAATTTTGGAACCACTGGTGGAACTTTTTCTTCCTTTTTTTTCCCTTTGAAATTGCTGTCTGAACTGACACCCTCAGAATAGATGTATCACACTCCAGTTTTTACCAGTTCACTTTTCCTGCAACCTGTTTAAACTACCTTCCCAACTCCCCATTAAGTGTGATGCATGTTCCCCTGTACTACCCAGGAGTAAGTACTTTGTCATCACCATGTACAGATTTTTTCTCTTTTCTGCTTTACTGATAGTTATTGTGTTCATGTCTATGTCCTCTTGAACTCTAAAAAGAGTTACATAGAAAACCAATAGTGATGTTTGTGTCTGCTCAGCTATAAAAATATTACTTTAAATATGTTATATGTGTTTGTAAATCCATGGTCACAGAAACAAAACCCACTACTTTTACTGAAGGAATATCAAAGCAGCCGAGACAAAGTCAGGTATCAGGAAATGGTAACATGCAAATAAGGTGAAACATTATCTCTGCCACTTCAACTATGATATTTTTGTTATTTCTGCTCTGTAGTTAAAATATTTACATATCCATAATATAAATAAAATATTAACAGTCTGGCATAAGTCTGAAAATAAAAGTCTTTACTGTAGTCAAACTAATTGCAAAGACACATGGAATGAGTATTCCATGCAGTCTTCCATTTTTTACATTAATATACTACAGCTATGTAAAAGTCAATAGCTTCATAATAGGTGATCATCTTATTTTTCCATTGCAAGGGTAATAATACTTAAGCAACACAAATAAATCCATAAAATGTTAAATATTTTTCCCTAAAAAATAAACTCTTGTTATATCCCTAGATTAAAGCCAAGTTTTTATGAATTCCTAAATTCAAGCCAAGCCATTGAACATGGAAATGGATAAAGAGGTAGGTCTAAACCATTTTTCTTCGTTCATAGGGCAGAGTTGACTGAGATATGAATCAAGTCTCACAAAACAGGTGCTTGAATGTATCTAGGTAGGTTTGACTTCCTAGTGTCCAGTCCACTAGACAAGGACTGCAACATTTGGATTTCTGTACCCATTCTTCTTGTGCTACATAATTACTCAGAGCTCTTACAATATTGAGTAATAAATAAAAAAATGTAAAGTGTCAATAAATGTTAAGTGGCAAAAAGAAAATTTTATTTCATTTATACCTGCATTCTTCCAGGCTCTAAAACAGGTATTGCTGCTCTAGAAAAGGGGATAGATATCAATCTCTAGAACTTCAGTCTAAACATTCAGCAGCAGTTAAAAAGACAAATCTAAATTTTAGGAAAGAAAGTGAAACCAAAGACATAAACACAACACCAAGCAAATGCATTCTGAAACCATGTCTTGACTACTTTACACAGCTCCAGTCATCCAGTTTCAAAATAGCATAAGAAACTAGAGAAGGTAAAGAGCAGAGAGAAGTACCAAAATTCCTATAACATGAGAAACAAAATAGAAAAAGTAGGGTTCAGGTGGCTAAATTGAGGTGTAAGAATGTTATAATCCTGAAAGCCGTGAAGATAATGAGTAAGTCATTTCCTAGCTCTGATAAGCACAAGACATGGCCATGGTAGAGTTGCCAGTCAAATTAGCAGACAACTAGGTGAAGGAAGATTTTTTTGTACCACATGAAATGATGCAGTGTAATCTCTTGCCACAGAAGGCCAAATGTATAAATGGTTTCTGAAAGGCTCAGCACACTAAGGGACAGGGCCACCTCAACTGCAAAACCTCACAGTCTACACGGAGAACCCCACTCTAAAAAATTAACGCTTAAGCAATTTTTCCAGCTTGAAAGGTATGCCAGGCAAGTTGTATCTATCTGTCTTATACCTTCTGATCTTTAAGTATGTGCCACTGTACACTCTTCGAGGAAAACATGAAAAAAAAATCCATGGTCATGGCATAGAATAAAACATATCAAAAATTACTGCAGAATGACTTAATTAGAGCAGCAAGGACAACTGCATCAAAACTATGAACTTCAAATTTGTTTACTAGGTTTGTAAAAGTATTCCTATTTGTATAAGCCTAATACTTTAGAATTTAAATTTCTAAAGTAGGAAGTTAAATAATAAGACTATTATGCCAAGGTACTGAGTGACTTATCCAACTAATTATCACATTTTAAGTTAGCATGGGAAATAGATCCTTTTTTTCTCAATGAAATCAAAACTGTAGAATAGAATATAGAATATAAATCCAGAATATAGAACATAATGCATCAACTACAGAATGTAATATGCTGTGTATGAATGTTTCCTATTGATGCCTCAGGTTTTAGATTTTTTATTTTTCAGATTTTTACTGCTTTAGTGTGTAGTTCTGATCTTCATATTAGGGGATAGTAAGCTCTCCTCACAGAGTAGGTAGACAAAACAGTTCCTTCTTTAACTAGAAACTAAGGACAAATGATCCAAACCTCAAGCCCAAGAGCATAAACAATGGCAGAATGAAGAGAGAAAAACAAGAAGGATGGGACTCCATAACCTGAAGCTATAATCGGACAATTGACTCCAATATGCAAATGGACCAGAACTTATAAAAGTGTGAGACCCTGTGGCTGGTCCTCCAGTTTGTGACCATTTTGGGTTCATCTTGGGTGTAGCCCTGGCCAGACTCTAGGCATATCCCGAAACCCAAGGTATATTCATTGAGGCCTTTTAATAAATACCTATTTTATTTTTTAACTCTGTCTTGTCTCTGTTCTAAGTCAGCCTTCACAAGGCACAGTATTCATTGCCATAGATTTATAAAAACAGGACTGGGGAGGCTCTGAGTGTTCACACCTTTATACGAAAGCAGAGGAAATTATATCTGTGTTACTCCTTGCAGATGTTTGCATATCAATAATAAGAACCTTCAGAGATATATTCCAGTGCTTTAGTAGTACTGAGTGCTTTCCTGCTGCCTAACCTAAACCTGCCTTGCCATAAAGTATTTTCATTGCTTCATGTCTTATCTATGAGGCACAAGAAGAAGAGTTTATTCGTTTCATCTCTATACTTCAACATAGCTGAACACCTATCACATCTCACCTTGGTTTCCTTTTTCTAGACTGAACAGTTCTGACACTTTCAATATCCTTGCTGTCCACTGTCTCAAAAGAAAACAAATATTGAAGCATTTAGAAGGGCACAAAAAGTCTCTTTGTCAGAAGAAGAAGAAAAGCCCAGAGAAATGATCACATACAACTCTACATCTCTAAATCACAAAGACTGTCGTGCTTTAGCACTTCCTCTGTGATAGACAGTTCTGGGAAGCAACAGAGCTGCTCTTTCCCCCAGGAGAAACTCAGCAGTTAGGGTAGAAAATGTAGCAAAATGGGACTCATTGCTAAAGGTCCCTACTGCTTTGATTAAAACACTGGGGGCTGACAGGCTTTTGTCTGTGGTAGAGATCATACAGTTGCTCTCATCTATGAGATTTCAGCCACTGGAAATAGAAAAATAAACCAAAGCCACAACAAAACAAACACAAACCAGCACTCATTTCTGGGTGCTGATTAGTCATGACTAATAAGATTCTAATAGAGGCTTGCTGTACCCTGCTACATGGGCAGACAGAAATTACTTCCTTTACTTACCCTCCACCCCATCCAGCTTAATCTTGTTGCTTGATAACCTTCCTCCACATATTCACTAGTGAAATGAAGCTACACAAAGAAAATCCCTATAAATCTCATATTTTCATATATTAGCCTTGTTCCCGAAAGAAGGGCAGAGCAGTTTTACTCTAGGTGTTCAAGAATATTTTTGGTTTACATTCTCCAGCTAGATTCTCCTGTCTAGATGTTAGAGCAGCTGCACAATGAGTGAGGTTTTCAGCCCCCTCCATGCCCCTAAGATGTGGCCATATGAAAGACAGCTGTGAAGTTTTGGATTGGATAAATATACATCATATATACAGGCAGAGGTATATGTGTATATACAGATGGGTAGACAGAAATGCTCATAACACACATGGCATACACAATATGTATATGTGTATATCATACACGAGGAAAAAAAAAGTTGCACATTATTTGGTTTCAGCTCCTTAAGGTTTCAGGGATGGAGTAAAAGGCAAGTAAAAGTAGGGAAAACTGAAAGAGAAAAATGTTTGTCCCATTTCCTTTTAAAATGTAACTATATGCATATGCAAATCTTATTAAGCCAGAATTTTTCCATAAAACGATGTATTTCATTTAAAAAAATATATAGATACAAGAACTGTTACTAGATGCAAGCTCCCATTCCAGCTTCCTGGGAAACTTACAGTTCTCGTTGTTGACAGTGTATTACACATAAAGCCTAAAACAGACCTTTAGATCAGCTTAGGTCATCTAAAAGGGAGGTGACCATGTGCCTTCAGAATGAAGAATACTGTTGGACTAACCTTGTTCAAACTGAAGGATGCTCAAGGTCCCTTCTTCAGTCTTCAGAAAACGATCTTAGGAGTTCCTAGTAGCTTCTTGGGAATAAGGTTTAATAAATTAATAAGGAACTGTGAGACTGAAAAAGGAAAAAGTTGGGGCAGCCTTGAGGGAATAGCATCTTTAATAAAACTTTGATTTTTTTAGGATACATTTACTATCTTTTGGGTGTATTCTTTTCATATTCTGTTGCCAAATATCTAGATTACATCTAATCTAGTAAGGAAATTTTGGAAGTTTTTTTAAGGGCCTGTACATCTTAAAGTGAAGAGGACATTTCCTAATTGACAATTGATTCTGAGTATAAACCAGTTGCAAATGAATGGGGAGTAGAGATACTCACAGGCTTTTTAAATCAGAAATCAGAGCAAACAGATCGGGAGAGTTTTGTTTGTTGTTTGTATTTTAGGAAAGCACTGGATTTGATTTAGGAGGCTTTGATCTCAGCCTGTTATCTGAGCTGTTATTCTGGCAAGAATAGAAATTTTAAGGGACATTGCCTAGAATAGATTTTGAGGTGGAAATACTGTGAGAACATTTCTGTAATTTGTCTATCTATGCCTACCCTACTCAAGAACTGAAAATAATAATCTGGATAGTTTACATAACAGCTGAATTATACAAGAGAGGATTTTGAAATTTTCTGTGTAAGGGAAAAAAGTATAAACAACCAAAGCAACAACCTTTTCTCCTCGGTTTTATTATTTCTCTTTCCTTTCTCCCCTTTGCACACAATGAGCAAGTCTTTTTGTGCCCAGTTTCTTGCAGATTTTTATGAGAAGATTCACCCTAAACTATTTCCTCAGTAGTCTCCAGTAATAAAAATGGTCCTAATAAAAATAGGTCTAAATCCTACACAGTGATGGTGATAACTGATAAACTGTTTCCATGCAAAGGCTGACTTTCTGCTTGTTCTTTTCCTCTCAGTTCTTCTGTAAGAAAACTAAATGAAGCTGAGAGCACAATCACCTTCTTAATCAAGAGGGAAAAACCCTTTGTGTCCCAAGCTCACAGCATCCCTTGTAAGAACAATTCTGTTCAAAGTATCAAGACTTAGTCAGATCCTTGCCACACTCACAGGTGGCTGGAAATCTTGTGGGAAGATGAGGGAAAATGGAAAATGGAGGGGAAAGTCATGGAACAGTGAGCAACTCCAACAATAACAGAACAAGTTCCCTCCTTTCCTCTATCTTTCTCTTTACAGTGTGTGTTGTTTTGCAGGAAAAGTCATGCTGTGAAGAAGATGGGCGATATAGACATTTAGAATGATTTTTCTGAAGCCTCTTTTACTTATTCCTGAACTTCAGAAATGTTTGGGCTGTCTTCTTCCTAGGGGAATCACACTTCTACCTCTGCAAATCTGCACAACTATGTGATCAGTAGTCTGCGCTTGCTCAGGGCAGGGACATTTGTGAGAATGAGCTCTTGGTCTTCACCAGTATTACATCTCCTAAGAGCTAGAATCAGGCTATGTACAATTTTAGAGTGATCATCTTTGCTCTCATCTAAGTAGGAAATGAGAGGGCTACATAAAATCTATGCAATCTCATGGTCAGTTTCACAAATACTCTTGTGAAAAATACATCATAGACAATAGAGATTAATACTGCTGTATGGACATTTCTTTGCTTCCACAGTCACCTATGTTGTATCATTAAAGAACTTGGTTGATTTTTTTTCTTTCCAAACATTTCCAATTGTATCTATGTAATGCTAAATGATGTTGCTTACACCTCTATACAGAAAGGTATCATGACCAATGAAAAAAATATTGTTGCAAAAGCAAATAATTATAATCAGAAAATGCTGTAAATGATGCTCCTTAATAGTGGAGTGATGAAATTAGCTCCAGACAGAAAGCCTAAAAAGTTTTATTATATGATAGTGATAGTTTTATTATATGATAGTATATATCATCACCAGTTGACGTGTGGGATAAAATTGTTTCAGTTGAATAAAAAACATTTTATGCTTGTTTCTTATTATGAAAAAACAATAGAGGCACTGTGTCAGTATTGCCTTACCGGGTTCATAGCAACATGAAGCTTAAATACTTACTTCTTTCAGATATCCTTGAAATGAAAATAAACAAAATGCAGAATATTAAATGATATGTCAATGTTTTTATGGAACTACTTTGAAAAATGAATTAATACAGAAAGAATAACAGATTACTTAAAAATTTCCAGACTGTTAAGTGCAAGATGCTTTTTGTATACTGATTTCTATAATTTTGTTCTACTATCATGGCATGACATCTTTGGAAAGACAGCCCAGGCTCTCAGATTTAGGAGGGATACAGGAGCAGTTTGAAATATGGACAGTTTCGGGAGTTAGATTTAATTGAAGGACTAAAATCTTTTTAATATATTTTTTTGATGTTTTCACATTTTTGCTTCAGCAATACTTCATGAAAATATGCTGATGAACTATTCTGCTACCAGAATGTCAATTTCAGAAAGCAAGAAGGAAATCCCATTTCCTCCTCTTTTATAAATGCTGTATATCACATGTATATCACAACTCATTTGGTTTGCTTTCTGGGCAGATTAGCAAAGTTTTGTGCAAGACTGGCCTGATTTGGTGACAGCTGTAACTATGTCCTTTTACAAAGAGGTCAGTGCTGGGAGACACCACAGCTTCTGATCTGGAAGCTTCATGCATATTTCCTGTTCATTCCTGCCTATGATACGGTTACACATTCTTAGTAGAGATTTATAGTACAATAATAATGAAGTTCTTAAATATTACATCCAAAGAAACCATGATGAGCTATTCTTTCTAAATTCCTAGCATGAAAAATCAGCCATGCATACAAAAAATACAAAAATATTATTTCTTTAAGCTTTTAAAAGATCATTGTAAGGCAGATATGACTATGCCATTCATTTAGCTTTTAATTCTTAAAAAATGACCTTTTATTGCTATCAAGTTCATGTTATTCTTGTTTAGATGATGTTTTTATAAGGACAGAATGATCCTTTTTGGTTAATACTATCTAAGTCTAAAATTGGGAACTTAGTGAAGGAGTTATATTTTATTATTTGTTTTTGTAAGTAATAAAATTTAACCTTTCACTATATTAAAATTTCTTTATATATTTTTATTTATCCCTCCTTATAGCCACAATCTTTATATTTTCATTTGAGTCAGCCAAAATCTGTACATTAGGTTTCAGTCCTCTACCTTATGAGACCAAACTCTGCATATGCTGTGCTAACACATTCTCCAAAACATGCCATAGAAAATTTAATAAAAAAAAAAATAAGGATGACAATAGCAAAAGTTGCAATTTCTTTAAATCAGGATAAACAACATTTTATTAAATATTGTCTTCATTTGAATTCGTAATGGAAGTAAGCAATTCTTGCTATCTTCTGTAATTAGTACCTGTAGATAAATATCTAAGATTCTATAACTTATAGTCAGTATGCCTTATTGTATGAAATTTACAATGTAAAATGTTGTAAAAACATTAAAAGCTGCACAAAGTCAAAGTCAACTACTGAAAAAAATTGAGAAATAATGTGAGAGCATGTCACCTCACTGTTGCCACCAGTTCACGAGTCTTTAAAGTTTTTTCAATATGTTCAATATAATGTGATAATGTAAAACTGAAATGACTCAAAAGTGCTCTCTTGGGACTCATTCCAAGCCCTTTTTCTTCTTCCTTTTTCATCATCCAGTCTTTCTGAAGCCCCTGGGAGAGGCACTTTAAAACAATCTGTGGTGGTGTGATTTATATTTATATATCTAATGAAGCCTATTTTAAAATAATTATTCTGATTTAATTTAAATAACTCCCTACTGTTATCCTGCTAGGGATGGTCAAGGGAAATTACTGTATATTTTACTATTAATTGTAAATCTGTGGTTGGTTAGAACACACGCAATAACACGTCTTGGCAAAAAGATGACTGTTCTGCATCTATGCTCTTTTCTTGGTGTATTTTCTCGTTTCTTCCAACCAGTGATAAATAAATAAATAAAATGTTTAAGTACAGTTTAAAAATATACAGGATTACATTTGCAAGTGATGGATGCAAGAAATGTTTGCAGTGGAAAAAACTGCATGCAAAAGGATTACAGAAGAAAATCATGCCAGGAAAAATATAACACCAGCAAGGGTTAGTTAGGCAAACGAATGCAAAAATAAGTACCCCCAGAGATGAGAAAACAAAATTTAAAAAAAAAATGGCTAGAGGCAACCAAAAAGTGGCAAAGAATGAGATTTAAACAGGTCCTTAACCAATTTTCTTGGCTTATGGTAGTTTAGCTGGCACAGTATCATGAGCTCATTTTGGCTACCCAGATATAGCTGGGTATTGGTACCTCCCCAGATACACGCATATGAGTAAGAGCACTCCATGTTCCACAGGTGAGTCACTGCTAGGGAAATAAGCATTATAAATGCTAGCTAAGACAATAGAATGAGCCAGAAAAATATTTTGACTGTGTCAAAAATTTTGAAAGATTTCACAGGATATAAGTATAGTAAAACAAGCAGTACTCCCTAGTCCATGCCAATGGATTTGCTGTTCTTTGGTTAACTATTTCTTTGCTGCTGCTTCACAATAGTTATCACAAGTTTGGCATTAAGCAATCTAATAAATAAAGCAAAAGTAGTTGTTAAATTTACAAACACTTAGCACTAGGAATAGAAGTTCTGAAAACCCTTGAATAATAGTATCTTCAGACAGCATTTGATCTTTAAGATTAAACATTATTATTACTCACTGAATGCCAGTAGTACATAGTCTAAGGAATTATCACTTCTAAGTGGCTTTACTAAAAAACTTCAATGTTACAAGATAATTTTGGAAAAAAATAGATTGGGAAGGTTTAGCTCTTCAAATAAACCCTAATTAAATTGTGTTAAATATATAGCATCAGAAGGGCTTTATTTCAGAAATAAAGGGCTCTGTGGATCCACATATTTTTCAAAGGAGGAATTAAAGGCGTGGATATTTTCTTAGTATAATTTTGTTTATATGCAATAATACATAAACATGTACCTCCATTAGATATCCTTGCTGCCCAATCAAAAAAAAAAAAACAAAACAAAATCTTCCAGTATTTCAGACATTTTTACTGTGTCATTGTTTTTACTGATCAAATTTTGCACTGATGGGAAAGCAGGAGAAGGACATGTAATTTATGAGCTTAAGGAGCAAGTGTGAATCCACCATGGGATGACATTATCTGCAAAATGAAGTCCATGCAAAGGCTTTATCCACATGATGTTGGAAATTACTACAGTGGGCATATGCATGACCAATGGAAAATCCCACCAGAAACTTCTTCATACAGAATTTCAAGGGAAGCACTATGACAACTTAAAATATACAAGAATGTTGCACAATTTGGAACAATGATAACATAGTGCTGTGGTGTGTTCTTAAGTTCGTTAGTTTGCTCCCCCCATTTTCTGTATTCTTCCTGCTGCTACCCTGCCAGTTAGGTTGCTATGGAAATGAAACTGCTCCTCCCTTGGTTTCTCTTATAAAGTGAAAGTTGTTTCCTCCTTGGGGTCAGTCAATCACTCTTTTTCTCCTCCCAGGTTTCGAGAATTTTCTTTTCTCTGGGAGGTATGGTTGGCTGTAGCCCCGGAGCCCCTCCTATGATTTATAACAGTTGGTTACTTTAGTATATCAGTTATGTTTCGTACCTCCAAATATGTATTTCTATTGGATAGCCGGGTTTCCCTGCCTTCTTCCCCCCTTTTCCCTTAAAACCCTCTCCTGCCCCTTGTTCGGGGCCATTTGCTGGGTGTTTCCCCTCCTTGTTGGTTCTTCTGTAATAAACCAACAGTTTACCCCCAGCAAGTGGTCGCCTCCTAATTCGTCTCTCACCGCGCTGCTCCGAGCTATCACCCAGCTCAGCCCAAGGCCAAGACGCTGAGGGGGGCTGTTTTCTGATGCGCAGGGGCCCTGGCCTTCGCCCCTCACCCCATAGCCGGATTCCAGGGCCGTTCACGCCCCCGCGCAACATAGAGTGACCCTTGTAATTAAAATCATCTTTGCTGGGCCAGACTCAGCTCAGAAAAGACTGGATACATCCTCAAGTAGCTCTAGGATAAATGGGATTGTGAGCAGAGGAACAGTTTATTCATTGCTCTTATACTTACTCAGGTAAACTTGCTGTGGGCACCCAAAAGAAAATTCCTGACTGAGTTCAATCCATTGGCTCCCTCCTTAGATTTCTTCACTTCAAATAGTTGGAGATGCCAAAGAGAGAATAGACATAGTTCTCGGTGAATAAAAATGGTGTTTGCTTTGTTAGGATGGCAAACAGAGCAAGATGTGTTGACAGCAGCAACAAATATGTACAGAAACACTACAAATTTTGAAGTGGAAGGCAGATGGGTCAGGGCAGTCATTTACACAGACATATTACCTTGACTTAATCTCGGCCTCACACATCTTTGCGACCTTCTTCCCAACAGCAGGTTGTTACTAACACGGAAGATCGCTGGTCTTAAGAAAGGTGGTCACGTCAGCAGTCTTTTCTGCTCAAATCCTGTGAAACCACACCCAGAAAAATTTACTGCAGTGTCTAGTATAAAAGCGGTTCATGCCAAAACTCCTCTCCCATGAAAAGGTATCAACACTAATCCAGCAACAAACAGTGAAACATTTCTTCTAAGACTCAATATTTGCTGAATAAAAATCACACTTGTTCAATACAATGATACTTTTCTTCATAGAGATTATACTAAGGAAAAGGGACAAGAGTAAAACCTCAGGTCATTAATTCCAACTACTTCTTGAAATCTATTTTCAGGAAAAATACAGAGTTGTTAGAATGTCAGAATTTAAAGATCTACTTAACATAGGTCAAAAATTAGAATGATTTCAAGACCTTTTAAGATTTATAGCATTAGTAAATGTAGGGTCCTAGTAATTATTATTTTAAAGGCAAGCAAAGCTCAGCAGAACTAGAAATCAAGACAAATACACAGCAATGGTATGAAACACTAGGAAACAACTTAAAATGAGAGAGGAGATAAAATATGCATGATGGTGCATAATTGTATAAATTAATTTGAAAGGTAAGTTAAATATAAAACTTATAACTGAAGTATAAGAAACATCCCATTTAGAGTTAGCCTTTGTTTTGTGTAGTTTGGAATACGATATAGAGCCCTGGTATCACCATATCATGAAGATATAGTCAAATCAGAGGGAGTGCAGAACACAGCAGCAAAATTGTTAGGAAAAAACCCCTGACTTGTGAGAAAGATTGACTCATTGGCAAGCAAGTATTTAGAGCGTGTAATTAAGGGTCTAGTCAGCTCCTGCAGTGAAAGCTATATTTCAACTTCTTAGAAATTTAGATACAAAAACTAGCCTTGTATGAAAATAAACAGAGCTTCTCTGAAGGTCACTGAAGGTTTTTTTTAGTTGTTTTTGTTTTTCCAAATAGGAAAAAATTTTCTGCGCTACAGGTCAGCCATTTACATGGACATGACATTACAGCTATCAACTGCTGCCATATGTGATCATCTTAGTCACAATCAAGCACTTTTTGAAGGCTTGCTAGGGCTCTAGGTCTGCTAGTGAAAATTTCTGTGTTTGCTTTTCTAATGCTTCCTGTCTCCTAGATTTACTGAGACTTCTTTTAGCAGCCTGAATACATTCATGTTTTATTGTCAGACCTTGGTAAGAGAAAAAATAAAGGGGAAAAGCCTTTTACTTGTTCCAGGAAGTTAATTTTCACTAAAAAAGTCTGAAAACATTAAAAATTCAACTTCTTTAGTAAGATAATGATAGCATATCATAGTGGAAAAATGGATAATAATGGTTTCTCCCTTGCTGATACTGGTTTTTGGAAAAAGGAATCTCTTCAAGTTGTTCTAGATATGGAAATGAGAGATGCATGACAGAGAGTCACAGAAACAGGTAGCTGAAGCTTACTTTTGAAAAATTTGTGATGGGTCACGTCCACCTACTATTGTATGGGAAACTTGATAAAGAAACACTTACGAGAATTTGTGATCACTGGTTCTTTAGTTCTTACAAAAACAAAAACCTACCCCATAGTATCAAGAAAATGGCATGTTTAGATTGGTGGTAGTGGTTTTCTATTTTAAAAGCACTAGGTTTCAGAATGTCTGTTTCCAGAAGGATTTCTCCATTGGCATTACATAGTCATGTGTGTTTAGATTCTTCCTAGACACACTATGTATATATTCTTTCTGACACAACTACCAATTATTACCAATATTACCAATATGCAAAGAGATTCATGCAGTCCACTTGGGGAGTACCTTTTAAAGTTTGTAGTTACTTCATGATCTGTGTAAAGAATATATTAGTCTGACAAGTCTAGACCAGCTTACTGATCATTCTTCTTTAGACAAGAAACACCACGCTTGTCAAGTCACTCTGTCCTGACTTGGTTAATTGGCAAAATTAAAGAACAAAACAAAATTGTTCCCTGTTTAAAAAAAACCCAAATAATCAAAAAGCTAGGTTATTCTAACTATCCAGGACTCTCTTTGTTTGCTTCTAGCACAGTTAGTGCTGCAAACTTTGTGACTCAGCTCTCCCCTTCTTCCAAGACATCCTACATACCTGCAACATTTTTTGCAACTTCTTCTTTTGTACTACTTGTGTTTCAAAAGATGGATCTTCTTTCTGTCTATATGGAGTAAGAAACATAAGATAAATGGACAGGACTTCATTAGTGTATATGCTTCTCATTTCCAAGCTATGGTCTCTATTGATATTTATTTAATGCTTCATAAGGGCTTGTTACAGTTCATGCTAACTGGAAACTAGGGTGTCACATGGAGTAAGTTAAAACTGTGTTCTTCTCACTATTCTTCCACATGTACTGCATTTAATTTACAAATGTTATTAAAAAGGTGAGATGGATTCTCTAGTGTAATAACTACCATGAATATATATTGATGTCATTGAAAATAGATACATAGATACAAGCTTGCATTATGATGTGTATTTATTTTTCTAAAGAGTGCAAAACTCAAAATAAGCTCTGACACTCTGTCCACAATTTGCAAAACACATGTAGGTATTACTACTTATATCTTACATTAGACTTCCCACTGGTATGAAATTGCACTACTGTAACGTAAAATAGCTATAGCCAAGTTTTGACTGCAAAAGACCTTTATTTATCCCTGATGTCAGACTTAACTGGCCCGTCAGACTTTTATGAAAATACAATAAAATACAGCCAATTCTTGAGCAGTCATACATTTTGCCAAAGTTCTAAGAATAATTTTAAGCAGTATATAACTGAATTTTAAAATTAAAATAATGATAGACTATTAAATAAGCCAGTGATTTAAACTTAAATTATATCTATAATTTGTAAATTAATTCTAAAAAAAGTGTTCCCCAAAATATTTTTCCTATTTTTATCCATGCAGTATTAGCAAGGGTTTCTTTGTAGTCATACACAAAAAAATGGTCTAACATTTCTTGATGTTTTACCCTTTTTTTTTTTTTAAGCTGAATCCATGTTCTCTAAGCATTATCTGTTGCAATATGATATTTTCAGAAAAATGCCTGCTAGAAAGTTTAGACATGGTAGTTCAACATTAAGCTTCTGGGGACATCCACGTTGTATTATGTTTGGCTTAGAATGAGCAACTCCTGCTAGATTCAGCAAAAATAAAGCACAATGACCTCTTCAGCTGGACACTTCAGCAGCTGGTCTATAACTTAAGGAGAGTTTTGCTTTATGCTTTTTAAACTGTTCTGGGGATTGAATAGACAACATATAAAAATATGACAGGAAGATGATGGATTATGGGTCATAAGTCTCATTTCAGCCATACAAATAAAACATCATGCTTGTGTGTTATGATAATACATTTAATGGACAGAAATTAACAGATGTTGATTGCATTCTAGTGTGCACAGCATACCAAAAATCACAGAGGAATGTTTAAAAGATTGTAAAGAGACCATGCCATTGGATGCTTGTAAAGCAGAGTTAAAGCAGCAAATCACAGGAAAGAGAATTTGGTAGTTGTCTGGCTTTGGTTTAATCGTTCCTCTCTGCCAAATGCAGTCATTACAGTGTAACAACAACTGTATGCTTTTTCTGCCCCTTCCTAAGCAATATTTTATAGCTGTCAAAACATAAGGTTGTGGCAGACTCTTCTTAAAATAAAACTTCAAGACAAACTCAGAAAAAAAAAGTATGAATGAAACTCTGTAGTTCAGTGCCATTCAGAATTCTATAAACTGTCCAATATAACATATAAAAGCACCAAGATCTGGCCTTGCTCAGTTACAAGTTGGAACAAGCTTTTACACATAGTACATATATCCCCACAAAATGAAATGCAGCTTCATACTAGAACTACCTCTTTCTATATTCAGATATAAAAGCTAGATTTACTTTGCTAAAAGAAAGACTTATGTATATAGTATGTGTTGAAATCCACCTCAACCCATTTTCCAGTCAGGTAATATTTATTTTCATCAGCCTATGAATCTGTCAATTTTAGCATTCTATCAACCTTCATTGACGTTTAAAATTCTTTGTTTCTATGTGGGTATATTTTTCAGTTTTGCAACATGATTTAAAAAAAAAGCGTGGAAGCAACATAGTGACTCTCCATTAATTCTTATACCTCTTTATAATGGTAGATCAGCATGAAGAGAATTCCTCAAAGTATTAACTGCAAGAAGGCTACTAGATAGTAATTAACAGTAGAGACTTTAATTACCATTTTCCTTTTTCTTTCAGGCTTTTTGCTAAAAATATCTGAATCACAGCGAAACTCAAATAATCATTTTGATCTGTACATGTTATTTTCAGATGTCAATTTTAATCTTCTCCTACGTCCCCAGTGAAAAAAAATGGTGGAAAGCTTCAGGACATGATATTGTGGTATTGATATTTATCTGAGATGGAAGACAAAAGTTATAAGAATAGGTGAGCATTTCAAGTCCCACTATATTCTCTCAATACTTTGGGAATACCACAGATATTTTTTGTTCCATTTTAGTTATTTCAAATACCATTAAGTTGTACCAGTCTTCTGCAAAGCTGGGAAGAATGCACCAATTTGTATTAAGATCTAAACAGTGGCTATGGGACTATTCCCATATTTTTTCCTTTGCAGTATTACTTGTATTAGAACCACAATATTTTTCTAGAATCTGCAAAATTATTGTCAGTATGAAGGGTCTTGGTGTTAATTCATTTTGTCTGTGCAGGTGCAGAAATCTATTCATAGAAACAAAGAAGAGCTGTGTTCAAAACACACCAAGGGATGTGCAATAATGGACAGATCTGTGGAACACCTTGCCAAGGAAATTGTGGATACTGAAGGCTTACAAGATTCCAAGGACAGTCCATTAGTCCATTAATCTCATGGGAGAAGTGTGTTGAGGATTGCTAATAGAGAGAAGGCATATCAGCTCAGGGTGGCTCCTGAGCTGCAAGGAGTCAGGGGCTTGAAGTCTATTCAGATGAAATAACTTTTTTTTTTCTCCTTTGTTTTTACTGTTGTGAAGACATGCAATTTTGGTCATAGATGGAAAAAGAGCACTCCTTCAGATGCTCATGAGAATGTAGTCTCATTTGGTACAGCCATTCTTTACACAATTCTCTGCTTTTCATTTGCCATAGACTATTTCATCAATGCCATACTCTGCATTGAAATGATCAATTCATAGGAGAAAACTTCTTAACTTGCCAGAAATTTATCTTCATTGTGTTAACAAGTTGATGTGTATGATTTGCTGTTCTTCAGAAAATTTCCAAGCAGTGTAAGATCTTAGGAGAGGCACTGAAATGAGGTATATTTAGATTGATGCTTTGTGCCTCTACCCATAAAAACTTTTTCCAGACTTGTTGCTGATACATCGGCTTTGAATTAATTATTCCACAGAAGAAAAATGTTGTAAAATAAACAAACATTGTAATATGCAAATAAAATCTGTCTGCAAACACAATTGTGAAATTTTAATGATCCATCGGTTTTAGGTGCTTTGTACTATGCTATAAATAGTAATTTGAAATTTGTTAGCTTTTCATGCATATCTAAGATTAAAACTATTAGATCCCTCTTTAAACCTTTTGGAATAATAAATAAAGAAGGAAAATATATTAAATATCATAAGCAGTCAAAATCTTCCCTAGATTTTAATTCCTTATTTTGAGTCATTTTTACTGTGGAAGTCAGACCCAATGACATGCACTATGCTCTGTCTCACAGTTGACAATACAGTGCCATCAAAATCATAATTGTTAAAAAAAGAGAAAGATTAAACATCTTACTCTACAAGTAATACATAATGTCATATACCTATTTCTAAGAAGGCCCATCTTCTATGACCAAAGAGAATAACCTGATTTGAACTAGAAGAACTGAATAGAATTGTTAAACAATCCTTTGCATTTTAAGCAACATTTAATTAGAAACACACTTTAACCACCAAAATGATAAAAATCCAAGAGATTAAAATTTGAGTGTCAATTATCATAAAATTCATCATTGTAATTCTTATTAAAACTCAGTGTTTAGATAGGTAATGATTTTATAATATGGCAATTTGCATAAGGAGCCCTGAGATGGCTTATTATTTCGATCCTACACAATTACAATTCTAGCTCCATACATCAGAGCTCTTAGCAATGTAAAATCACTGTGCTAATTAATAAGCCATTTACTGACTGCAGCTAGTTATGGTGGTCCTGCAGCTGACCTTACGGAAGATGAGCCATCTCTGAAGTGCCTGTGTGTAACTACAAACATAATGATGTGCCAGGAGGGAATCATTAAAAATAATTTACACAAGCCTTCATTTACAAGATCTTTTGATAGCATGCTTCCCCGGTGTTTAGATCCACAGTGCAACCCCTACCATTTGGAAAGTGCCAAGCAGGAGAGAGAACGAGGATACCTAAGTGGTTAATTAAGAGCCATTCGGACGCCACAAGAGCCTCCTGAAAAATCCCTCTGATGTCTGCTGTGTCAAATGTCTCTCACAGGCAAAACCACAAGAGGTAGCTGCCATGGCAGGCTAATTATTGGGGACCAGGAGCAGCTGAGAGTGGCCTGTCACCGAGGCTTGCTGCAAGCACCCAAGCCCAGAACCGAGCAGAGCAGCTTCTGTGTCATTGGACTTAAGAGAAACAGTAGAAATGAGGCTCTGTGATATTCAGAGGTGATTGCATAAACCATAGAATTGTGCAGCTGTAGATGAAATTATTTGCTTGTGCCGTTTGATGCAGTTTGTAACTTTTTACACTTTACTGTTATTCCATCTCGAACATGTGTTTTTTAAATTCATGCATTTTAATACTTTCATTTGAATACTTATAAGAAAATAACTTATAAAGGCCTTATAGACTTGAACAAAGATTTCAAAACCGTCAAAGATAATTTTTATGACATAAAAATAATTTCAAGCTACATAAAGGAACCACATTCAATCACACTACAGCATGAGACTACAACAGAAAATATGCACATACACACAAAACAGTCTTCTTATTTCAGTACAGTCAGAAAACTAACAAGACTAAAAGAATATGTCACTGCCTCCCTCACAGCAGCTAGATATGAACATCTGAAAACAAGCAGCTCATGATTTATTTCTCCTTCAGCCAGGTCCCTGCAAGGTGGAGGAAGAGAGCTGCTATCTTGTGTGACGTTTTATTAGTTTAGTGGCATTCAATTGGTTTACTGACACATGCAGGATTTTCCAAATCGGCATGGGGAAAGTGACTTTTTCCCAGCTTGTCTGTCTGTTATGCAGCCAAGAGCAAGTGGATTGTACTCTGAGTATTCAGACACTTTCCACATCTCTCTGATACCTTATAAGTCTGTTTTCTGAGGTGCCTTTCACAAGTGCTGTGTGAGAAAACACCACGAGCACATTGCTTGTGTGATCCTGGCTAGATTATTGCCTCCTGGCTGAGCGCCAATACTGGGCCTGGGAAGAATTAATTTAGTAAAGGTGGAGGCAGCAGTACAGTTGCTCTGTGCCTGAGTTTATGTCTGTGCAGGTATTTGGGAGAGAGAAAGGAATGCACTCTGTGTTTGGCATCTTATCAACGATACTGTGATAGGATTTATAAGTTTGCATGTGTGATTTTTTTAAATACATCCCATTTTGGCGAACTTATTGTAAGTGAGAGAAGAATTACTACCTTCTACATGGAAACCAATACCCTTCCACTGATGTTTTAGTTTGAAATGTATTAGAATTACTTTGTCTCATTTTTAAAAGAGTTATATAAATAAATTATCTTAAAATAATAATTACCTACCCATTCCTTCTATAGGCACATCTCTTTGCAGGAGGAAAATTTTTGTAATAAAGCTATTCTCAAAGGCATAAAGATGATGGCTTTCATTCTAAAACTCTCTTATCATTTTGCAGAAATGGATTGGATGGAATTCACCTCTTCTTCCTGCAAACAAGATGAATTGTCCAAGGCAATAATTTGGCTTCCTTCTGTAATCAGTGGAGACAGAGAGCTTCAAAAGGGAGGTGGGTTCAAGCCAGTCAAATTACACTTCTCTCATTAGACAAGACAAATCACTTTTTCAACACAGAGAGGGAATCAGCAACCGGAACTTTATTAATTTCTTTAATTAATTAAATCTCTTAATTTTTTTAAGTGGCAAAAATTCTACTTTCCTCTAGTTTGACTGCATAGTCTGTAGAAGAAGTGAGAATTGCAGCTGCCCTTATCAGAGCAGAAGGCTGAGGCACAGAGGAAAAGCTGGAGGAGCAGTACCATGAATTCAGCCTAGATCCTCATGATTTTCAGGCTTGACTGACTGTATACTGCTCATAAGTAGAGAGATAGTAGCAGAAAGCCTCAGCTTGTGGTTCCAGCCTTTGGTCTTTAAAGGAAACAGAATCAAATGGGGTGATGTGAGCTTTAAAAGTTACTGTCTTCCACTGGGACATGACAGTCCCCTCCTTCAGGGCCTTCACCTCCAGAAGCAGCTTCATACAGTTTAAACCAGCATTTCTTGTCAAACACCAGCTTATGATGAAACCATCTGTTTAACTAACCCAGGCATATGCAGAGCTCTTGCAGAACTTTGTTTGCATTGTTATTTTTCAACCTACTCCATTGTTTGTGACTGTTGACATCGTTGTTAGTTTCACTGGCAACCAAAATGACAGATGACAGTATGCCAGTGACATCCCAAAGTAATATCAGCAGTCAAAATTTGACCAAATTAGTGATTGGCTTATCACCAAGTCTGTACTACATTTGAATAATTCTGTGCCATTGAAGTCACAATCTCCAATCAGCATACCCTAATATTTGATCTAGGAGGCACAAATAATAGCCTACACTGTCAGGTGAACTATATTGCCTGTAGATAACACTGAATAGTAAAACAATCAGTAAAGGAAACTATTTTGAATGCAAACTTGCAGTCTTTCTGTCATAAGAGAAATAGCATACCAACGGTGATTCAGTCATTTTTTTTCTGCATGTGCATTAAGATGCATGTTTGCCCACAACTGTATGGAAAGTAACTTACAGAGCTAGAACTTTAGAGAGAATTTGGTAAATAGCTGGTTGGGCTATTCTTGTGAGAGAAATACCTTTCTAGGGACACCAGTGTGGTTAAAAGCTAAACGCCCTGCTTTCCAAGTGACAACAATCAGCATGATATTTTTCAGCTTGGGCAGTTAAATAGTGCCCAACTACTAATAAGAGAGATGAAAAATACAGCACAAGACTCTGTCATGACTCTTATAATAAATAGAATTTATCACTCTTACTAACTGGTTTTAATACTTTTGAGTATTTTTCCATAGTACATCTAATAGCAGATAGACAATGAAAGGAGGTGCAGATGCAAAGAGAAAAAAAATTGGTTTATGGATGAGTCATTTCTGCTCTTTCAGTGTGAATTCCCCAAATTGGAGATTATTTCTACACTTGAATTTTCAGCCAGGCATCTTTTGCAAGGAAATGGGGAAATTCATGCTTCTAATTTAACAATATTTACTTTAGGGTTTAAAAATTTGTCTTCTAAAGGCCAGTTCTTCTTGTCCTTATCATAAATATAATCTCACTGAAACCAGGATAGGTGCTCCTGTGAGTGAGGGAAATCCCTTATGGGTTTAACTTTGTGCCAGCCCAGATGTTGCTTTTTATTAAAGGCAGCATTAAAATCTCTTGTTACTCTGAATGATGCAAGATGAGACCAGTTGTGAAGCGTTGCTGAACCTTTCCCAGTTCTGCTGGATTTCGACACATTGTAGATCAGGCCCTAAATTATCTAACTTCATCCTGCCCCCAAGTGTGAAGTCATTCCCTGGGGAAAATCTCCACTGAAATCACTAATATCTCTGCTTGGGAAAGGATTGCAAGAGCAGATGTTAGTGTTTGCCTTGAGGAATATCCAACATATTTGAGCAATCACAACATATAGTGAAATGGAAAGATAACAACAGAATAAAACAAATGTCTTTCTAAAGTGCTTACTCTTTACTATGTTTGGGTTATCTTATTTAAGAGGAAGCATCATATTTCCTGAAGATCATCACCTGTCATTAAAAGAGAATCTGTGACTGCACACCTACCTGACGTTAGGGGAAGGGGAACACCTTTATGCATTGTTTTGTTTCATATGTGTACAATGAAGTAAAACTTAGTTCTCTTCTATTACACCTTCCTCTTTTTCTTCTTTTTTTTTTTTAAAGGAAACTTCATTCCAGAAAGCCAATAACTAATAAATGTTTAATACTTATGTGTTAAAAAAACAGTTTCAATTTTTATAAATATGACGGACTATGAAAAGCAACTTTTATTTTATTTTATTTTATTTTATTTTATTTTATTTTATTTTATTTTATTTTATTTTATAACAATCATTTCAGGATTTATTTTTATGCAATGAAAATTAAAGTTGCTATATTTAATACCATGTATTCATGCTTAACAAAGTCCAGGAATTTTAGTGAACAAATACTTGCAGTGGACTGCCATGAAATGCTTCCTTGAGGAAAACCATTAAAAGTATTTTTAAAGGATCCTTGTAGCCTCTATATAAAATTTGTATAGACACCAAGTCAAAAGTCTCAGGCTAAGTCCTTGTGTATTCAATAAGAATCTTTCTTGGACTTAGTCGACCTTGATCCAGCCCATGGTTAATAGAGGGAGAAAATGTGGTGTTATTCAGTCTGTTGATATACATGTATTTTCCAGAGATCCTAAAGATAAAGTATTTTTTCAACCTCTTTAATTCAGCTGAAACCCAGCAGAATTATGTATAACCAAGTAACAGTGAATAAATAAACAAATAAGTAAGTAGTAATATGGGTCGTTTGTGTCTGAAGCTTTTGTATGAAATGTACCTGATAGGGAAAAAAAATATTTCCTCCTGTGTTCCCTCTTTAAATTTCCTAATTACATAAGGAGTGATTGAAAAAAGGAAAAACAGAACAGTTATTTTAATAATCTGAAAAGCTTAAACATGTAAGTATATTATTGGGTAGTTTTCTTATTTTACCATAGCCATTTTCAACACATTAATCACTTCCACAAAGAATAGAGAAGTATGAAAACATAATCTTCCTCTGGTTAGAATTTTTGAATCACACTGAGGATCTCTGAACAATTAAAAGCTTCAACTAAAATCTACAGAAGTCAAGGAAAAAAATTTTCAAGAGGATTGCGTCCAGGTCTGTATAGTAGTAATCAACATTTTATTGGATCTTGCAGAATTTGAGGTTTTTGGCAACACAAATGGAAAGGCAAGTGAATACATTTTCATGAAATTGAATGGTAAAAAAAATTTATTTGTGAAAATATGATACAATCATATAATTAACAATGCAGGAGAGGTCAGTAAGCAGAAGAAACCTTTGGAGAATGTAGGAATCGGTAGGATGAGAGTTGGTGAATTGCTGCTTCTCAGTATATTCTGATGACATTTCCTTCTCTTTTCTATATGCCATATTGGGAGCTAGTACTTGGAATAAAAGGCAAACTGTTTCTAGTTCTACTTTCTTATCCCTGTGAGAAGTGATTTCTTTCCTTATTGTCTTCACTGGGAGTGAATACTGAGGGGTTTTTTCCACCTTTCCTTTTCAATCTCCTATTCTAGTGGTCAGGGGTGTATTCTGCTCCTAGTTCTCCTCTTACAAGGCACAAAGTCATAGCAGTAGTATTAAATGCATCATACAACATAAACACTACCATATAACCTACAATCACCAAATTTCTATGGGTATAGTGGCTGTTTGGTGGTAGATTAAAAAATATGCTGAAAATAAGATATCTTGGTTTAAAATGGAATGACAATGTGGAGACTAAACATGTTTGCATACGGAAACATTTTAAACACAGATATGTGCAATTTTAGGAATTATGCAAACTCCTCTTCTGTGGGAGAAATGGCAAAATGCAAAAGAAACTGAGTTTTCACCCATTGTCATGCGTCCCCTGTAGCTACTGGCAGCCTTTTTCTCTCAGGCATGTCCAGAACTCAAAGTACCAGGACTGTGCCAGGTCCTCCTCCTCTTCTCAAATTACTCTGGTCTCTAAAGGGTACAGGCTGAGTGAGAAAGATCTGATTTTTCATGTATTTTTCTTGTACTTGGTGGTAACAACAGCTCTCCCTGC